>NW_022885238.1:0-20913 GCF_011952205.1 Bombus bifarius
TGTGCTGGTGCCTGGAGCCCGCTGACGACGGTTGCCCCGTCAGGATATGCTTCAGCATTACTCGACGCTGGAATGCCTGAGGAAGACTGCGCTTCTTCCTGCTTCTCTACATGGCGCTACGTGGGACTCGCTTCTGAGCACGTCTTTCTCGTTGGAGGTTTCTTCTTTCTTTTCTTCCCCAGTAGAATTTTTACACAATTCTTTCTCCCTTTTATCATTAAATTACCTTTAATTCTTAACGACCTTTAATCTTTGTCTCTTCTTTCCTATATATATATTTTTGTTTACTTTTCTCCGTAGCGAATTTTGTCTTTCTGACGCGGGATTAGGTTTCTGGACTTAGGGAGTTGCTACACGCCAGCTCCACCATGGCGACGGCATTCACTAGGCAGCCTACATAGCCACCTTTCAGCTCACGCTTCGGGACACTTTTTTCGCTGAGATTCTCCGCGATGAGGCATGAAAGCAGAGACCACCGTCTGCGGAGGCATGATTATTCTATTGTTCCTTTTAACGAGTAATCGTTTTACTCGAGTCCTCTTACTAAACCGTAAGTACAAAAGACTATTATACTTAGATAGGTACTTGGTCTCAAGAACCAACTTATTTTGGTCTTTCGATTAAGTTCTTAATTAAATGCTCAATTAGATATTCATAAATATATCTTCATAATATTTCCCTCATCTATTTCTTTGACATTCTAGCAACCTCGTTGAGACGTCCGCCACTTCAACTTCTATCTACAAGTGGCAAAAACTGAAGCTGACCTTCTTCATGGAGAAACATGCCGGAAATGGCATCCGCACGTGTGAATAATTATACTCAGTGTCCAGGTAGTTCTTTCGATCATCCGATAGAAGTCGTTTCTGTTTTTCAGAGTTCGTTCACGTCTCCAGAATGTAAAAATATCCAAGGAAGTACCATTAGGAAGCAATGAAATTCAGAGCTTTTGTGGTTATTCCTTTTTCTGACTGTTTCTTTTCTTTGCCCAAAATGGATGATTTCTATATCAAATTGTTTATCCGTATTTTTTTTTAATATTCCTTGAGATTTTCAATCAACTCGATTTCGAATTTTTTAGCACCCGATCTTCTGGTTGACGTCGTTAAGAAAGAGGAACGAGTGCACAGGAAGCATGGTCGGCGTGAGCATGATTAGATCCGGTCTGCCCGATGACCTTGCCAGTGATAATAGCGGTTCGTTAAGGTGGTTGCAGTCTTGGTTTGCTTCTGTTTCGATTTCCAGCGAACTCGTCAGCCGGCATGGCTTCCGAGATGCTCCCCCTGAAACAAGTCGAAGGGAAATAATTAATGGACTCTCTGTTCGATTGTACGTGGATGACAAGCTGACCGTAAAAAGAAATATACAAATACGATTAGAAAATATAATCCGAACCCCTTTCGGTTTGATCTGAAGGTTTCTTTTTCTAGATGGAACCAAAGATTCTTATCTGGTTTATGGTGAGCTAAGGAACTCTTTGAAAACAGCATTTATAACTTTCGAAAAAGAGACAGGTATTTCTTGCGCGAACAATTGAATAATTAATTCGTTCTCTAAATATCCTTATTTGTTGTTCCTAAAATACATAATGATTGGAAGCTTCTTACGGGAAGCGCAATCAGCCGCTGATATCATTGAAGTCGAAACGCCATTAAAACCATATTACGATTCGCATGTGACATGCTCCATTCATGAAAACACAAAAGTAATAAACACGTACAAATCAACGAAATAAATCCTCCGAGAACGAGACGTTACAGGAATTATATCATTGCGAGGATACAAAAGACTTGCTCATGAGCTACTTCCTTCAAGTAGTCGAGCGGTGTATTTTCCGGTCGTTAACTTCCATATAATGGGATATTAAAGAGTACGGATACAACGCTGCTATTTTTCAACTGTTCATTATCAAATTACGCAGCGGGAATCGTTGCAACGACAAAACTGTAACGACTCGTACCTGCGTATCTCCCATTTAGCTGCGGTAAAAGCTGACTTATCTGCGTTTTTTTTTTCACTTCCTCGTTACGGAAACCAGGAAAAGTGATTCACAATACAGTTTCTAACTGTACTTCTCGCGATTCTTTCTTAGAAACAAGCAATTGCTTCTTTTCAATTTCCTAAACCTTTAATAAAACAGTCCATTCCTTGAATAGAAATTAACTTTAAAACTTTAGGCGCATACATTGTACGTATCGTGTGTATGTATTTTGATTTGAAAAGAAACGCGGCAAACGCCTTTGAAAAGACGTTAGGTTTTCAACACCTTAACTAACTTAATTCCAGCGAGTCGTAGATCTGCTGCATCTCCAACATCTGAATATCCATCTTTTACAATGACTTGTTCTCCAATTTATTAAAATTACATCTCTCCCGTTGCACCGACCTTCTTTAAAGGTTCCCGCGGCAGGTTGAACCCGCATCACGTATCTTCCCTCTTCCTTCCACCCCCTGTTCCCTTTCTCTTTCTATCGGACGGGAAGAGCGGGAACGCTTAAAACGCGCGAATCACGCGAGCGCCTCACGATTTGCGAAACATCACGTGAAAATCACCGATCCGATCTCCGTGCGCGCGGTGCACCGTGGGGGTAACGATTAAATCGACAGGATATACTTTATTGGCTATTCCGTTATTACAGGCTGTAGCTGACGGGGAAATAGTCATTATGGATCGATGAACTCCATTGTAACAACGCACCTTCGAATTGCATCGGAAACGCTTCTGTATTGCGTCCACCGTATAACCTATCATCGTCTGTTTAGGGTAAATCAATGGATCGGAAGTTACGTTTCTATGTTTCTCGCCTGTCAGTATAACACTGTGCAAGAGATACAGCAAGATCCTAAAATCATTCGAGTACAAGTAGCGTAAAATGGTCGTTTAAATTTCAATAAATTAACTATTCATACGTTAATTGTACGCGGTCAGGATTAAGGGGTACGGCGATGGAGAAGATTTTGTTAGCTAGATGTTGAGTAAATAATCGAAGATGATAATTTTATAAATGTTTCGTATTTATGATGATGGAAAAGATTTAATTTGAGTTACGTTACGTTTGAATAAGATAGACTTTTCCAAGAGTGGAGGATTTGTAGAGATAGTGGACGTAATAGTAGTATGATTTAATACTTGATGTGTCTTTTTTTTTCTTTGACATATAGGTCACTGTGGGGAGTAATATTGATCTAGATATAACTATCTTTTCTGAGAAGTACGTATATGCTTATGGGAACTATGTTTGGTTAATCAATAGAGCCATTCTTTTGAGAAATTGAATCTAGAAGAATTCGACGATATTTTGCCTTGTTTCAATGGTACATCATTTTAAAGAAACGCCTGCGATTATAGTATATAATTGCACATAGGTATATGCAAAATTGCATTTTCAAATAATTAAATCAAAAATATAGATTTGTTAAAGATCTTTCCTTTTTAATCAAATTCGTCCAACAACCCCATTCTCGTCAAACATAAAATGAACGGTGCCTTTCTCAAAGAAACAAGAAGAAAATTGCTGTCGTTCTAAAGTTCTTCTCCATTGCTAAACTACCGTTCGTGTTTCTAGTTACACTCCAATTATTCGATTGTAAGAAGCAAGCAATCCCTCCATCCAAGCGCTAGATATAGTTTCTCGAGTAGTTCTCTTCAATACCGTTATATCGATGAACTCTTTTTGAATAAAGTTCACATTTATAAAGCAAACACAATAAAATACGACAGGACAATTGTAATCGATAAATAACATTTTATTAGGATATTATAAGAAGCTAAGATATCGAGTTCTAATTGTGAATATCAAGCGCTCGTCGTTAGAGGAGATTACCAATATTTTCTTCCTTAACAGTATTAATTACGAAGTTTCGATACCGTTTATGACATTAAGATCTCTTGATAAAGTTGTATCGTTAAAATCTTACTGTTCCTAGGGAAAATATATAGTTAATATATATAGTTAAATATATATAGTTAAAACCGGAATATATATAGTTAAAACTTCCAGAGGAGCATTTCGCAGACAAATTATTGATTGTTAGTGTCGATTGACTGTAATCGATATTTGGTGCGTGAAGTTGTATGTTTCGTGAACCTGCGTTGATGCAGGGATTCTGTTGCAAATCATAAACTAAAGAGCCACTGGTCAAGGTGAAAGAGGTTCAATAAATCCAGTGTTAGTGTAATTTGACACTTTATGTGCACCGGGTGTATGCAAACAGAGTTTGATGTTCTGAACACCACGGTTGTAAGATTTTATTGAGACCCCAGTATTGTATCCGCACGGTGTGACCCTCTGTTGATGATTGCCCTCTCCACCAGCCGTTTAGTCTCATCTGTCTATCGTGCCTTACCGGCCAGGGGGTTTCCCTAACATCTGAGATATCAGATTTGCAGCTCGGAGAGGACAGATAATTCGGAATATCCCAAAGAAGGGCAAGGTACTGGCCGAGCCCCAAATCACTTACATAGAATTACTTACATAGAACAATCACTTACATAGAATTTTTTTTCTTTTTTCTTTTCTTTTCTTTTCTTTTTTATTTTCTTGTTGAAATTATAATTAATTCTCACGTCGAGAATTTTCAGTTACTTTACTTAGTATTATGCAATGTTAGCTGATTATTAATAATAAGTTAAGACTTATTATAGATAAATATAATTTACTCACATAGAATAAATTCATTTAATTAATTATGAGATTAATTCACTTACATAATTATGACATACAAGTAAATTTTATAACCACAAATTTTTAAATGTTATACTTTGAATCTGTTCTTACATTTAATTTTAATTTTAATTTTAATTTTAAAAAAAACCTTACAGCCAGTACCTCTAAAATATTCGATAAAAATTCTGATGAAACATTAATTGAAACATCTAAACGCAACAGAGAATGGATATAATTATACAATTTTCCAATATTTCAACATTCATTCATGTACACCGATTTTTATTATCACATTTGTTTCATATCTGAAGGATATGTATTTGTTGGCATCAAAATATTCTCTGTTTCAATCCTTGGTCATTTTAGATCGAGACTTCAAAATCTTCTTGATTAAAATTCTTAAATTTTTTTAAATGAGAATCATTAATTAGAGGACAAAAAGTTGTTTCAATTATTTGAACATTCTGCTATTCATACAATAACATATTTCATTTTAAATTAAAACGAGAATAAATACTATTGTGTATAAATTTAATAGAACGACACACGTGATTTGTAGTCAACACTGTGACAGTTTGTGCAATTACCTTTTAATCGAGTGGAAACGAGAGCATTTTCAAATTTCTATTAACCAACGGTATTATCAATCAATTTTAACAATGATTGAAGGTTGCAAAATTAAATATAAAATGATTTATTAATAGCATACGTAGTGTTAAATTTGCAAACAAGCAGCGTATCTTTTAAGAATAATAAAGACACCAGAAAATAAAGATAATATTCTAATTACATTGCAAATTAATGAATAATTTAAGAAATGTATTTTTGTTATATTAATGTATCACAGATTCTAGGTAAAGTATTAATTTAATTTACTTATTACTTAGGAGATTGTATTTGAAATATAATTACAATTTGTAAGGTGTAATCAGCACACCTTTAAGCTAGTAGATATTTGGTAGCAGTTCTCAAGTCTTTGTGCAATATAGCACAATTGAGTTTAACCGAGTTTAATCCCTTTGACCAGCCAGCTTCCAATTTCATTTATGGCATAATCTCCTGACAATTTCATGCCCTTCAGAAGAAACACAATGTCCTATTATCGTTTTGTGATCGTTGAATATGATCACTCTAGCTTTTTAATCTCCTTTCTATGTATGATGCGGGTATACCGTTTTCTGTTGTTTTTAGATTCAAGTGACGAAAACTTATGAAATGATATTTTAAGTTTAAACTGATCAATTAATTTAATTAATTGATTTATTGTAGCAACAATGGTAAATTGTTTAAATAGAGAAAGAAATTTACAACGAAAAATGTATGAATGTAATATTTGAAATCTAAAATGATAAATTATTGTGCGAAAATAATAAAACTCGCAATGTTAGCACATGGTCTCATTAGAACGTGTTTAACGAGCGTAGCGTAGGCGTGAAAATGAAAACGTTGAGACTCTCGTGGTGTAAAAAGGCTAAATTCCTCATAAAAATACAAGAAATGAGAGGGAACGTTCGCCCTTGAACACATAAAACCAAAAAAAAAAAAAATAGAAAAGGAAAAAACCACAAATTTTAGTGAAGTTATTTTACTGAAACTTATTATATCATTTTAACAGCAAATATATAAAACGTTGAATTATTTCCTTTCACGCAGAGCAATTTTATTTCAAATTTCTAGCTTCAGAATGATAATTACGTATTTGTAATTATCAACAAGCTTTAAAAATATGGAATATTCAGCCAGATGAAATATAGGTAAAGTATTTAGAAGAAAAAAGATTGAAATGTTTTATGTAAAACGATTAAATTAAGTGGTTGAGTTTGAAAATTTGACTCGGTTTAATAATTCAATGGAAAAAATATTCGCCCTATGAAAAAAAATTCATGTTCCTGTCGATATATCGGCGAGGTGCTCCTCTACTTTCGACTGCTCTGCAATTCAAATGCAATACTCGAATATACATGGCGAAAGAAATGGAAATTGAGTAATTTAAGGGAACCAATTACTCTCGCGTCGACGTAACTTCAAAATGTTTCACGTGTCGGTGTTTGCGAAATGAAGTTCGTCGTTATCCGATTAACACGCTTGCAGATGCGTTCTTTTTGTTGCAAAGTAAATGAACAAATTGTGAACAAATAATGTTTACAATTACATCAAAATTAATGTCCTAAACTTTACCAAGAATTATTAAAAATCCCTGCGTATTGCTTACGTAATGTTGATATTGAGTAGTACCATACATAACCTCAACATTATGATACTTACAAACATCGCTAAACAAGTAGTGCGGACGATGTCGAGTAAGTATTCACTATGTAAAAAGTATTTATAGATAAAAAGTATGGGAAATATATAACCGAATGTATTTAACTTTTCCAACATTTTAGCATTTCGCTTGGCGTTGGTACAACTTGAAGTAAATGAAGTAAAACGCAAAAATGTAGAGCGGGCAGTTTCCTACATTTCTAGCGCAAAAGAGCACAATGCTGATATTATAGCTCTTCCTGAATGCTTTAATTCACCATATGGAATACGTAATAATTTGTTTTTTTTTCAATAATTTACCATGTGTGTAACAACTATATAGAAAAAGTAAAAGTAGATAAATTACCTTACCGTTTATACTTCCATAAAGATTGTGAATTGAGTCGAGAATATAGGATTTCCCCATTTTCATGATTATCGTGATTTTTGTATAAATATATTTTTTAAGATACTAATAATTAGGTACTTATAAATTAGTATTATCAATTATTTTGCATTTATAATTCCGCCTCTAGTATAAGTGTTAATTGCAAACTAACTTTATGTTTCAAAAAGTACTAGCAAAGTCGTTGAGTAACAAGCCACTGATGCTAACACAAATAGCATTGTCGTAATTAAATATTTCTAAATATTCATTTTTCATTTTGAACCTGTAGAAACAATTTATTATATATACTATTAGCTAAGTAATTGCATATTTAATTAAGTCGAAATATAAAACTTAGTTATTTTGATAATTTAGAAAATAAAAAACTGACAAAAATTTCAATTTAATTTATGGTTGGAACAAAAGACAGTTATTTTTCATTAATTGAAATATTGCAATGCAGAGTACTTTCCAAAATACGCCGAGAGTATTCCTGATGGTGAAACGAGCGTTGCTTTATCGAATGCAGCTAAAGAAAACAACATCTATGTAGTTGGTGGTACGATGCCTGAAATAGAGGGCGATAAATTGTACAATACCTGTACTATTTGGGGTCCCGATGGAACTTTGATAGCAAAACACCGAAAGGTAAGTAATATATTCCTTTATGGCTTTGAATTTGAAAATATTGGGGTGAAGAAAGTGACTCTATCTAGGAATATACATTTAGGAATATACACAATTTAGGAATATACATATGTACATACGTATACTATAACCAATTCTATAATTTACGGTTTATAAAATACGTTATGATACGGGAAACGCTCATTTTTGTTGTAATGTGTAATATAAATTTTTCACATACGAAAATACTTATTTTTTCTCCTTTTTAAACATTATTAAATGATAAGATTTTTAAATAAAAGAAAGTGATAAAAACGCTGTCAGTTATTAAATAAAAAATAATTAAAGTTTAGGAGTTGGTAACTTTGATATTAAATTACAAAAGTTGCAGCAATAGAATTAGCGACTACATTTTTATGTTATTAGGTACATCTATTCGACATCGACATTCCTAATAAGATTACTTTTCGAGAGAGTGATTCACTCGGTCCTGGTAACTCCCTAACGACGTTCGATGTGTAGGGCTGCAAAATAGGTATTGGCATTTGCTATGATATTAGATTCGAGGAAATGGCACGCATTTATCGGAACAAAGGTACAGTAATTTAATCGATCAATACTTAACTAGCAAAAAATTAAATATCTTTCTTAAATATATTCTATATAAAATTAATATAATCTGTAACTCTGTATAAAAAGAAGCTTAATTTAAAAAACCAGTATATTTGCTGAAAATGAAACAAATAAAAGAATTAAAAGCACAATAAGAGGACTGCCCTCGCATATTCAGAAATGATGGAATGTGAACCGTGCAACTACGAAGTTAATTGGTATTCGGTGGCTTCATATTTCCTGCTTCTCTGGGTTAGGTTGCCAAATGCTGATATATCCAGCGGCATTCAATATGACCACTGGACCACTGCACTGGTCATTACTTCAGCGTTCCAGAGCGAATGATAACCAATTATACGTTGCTTGCATATCACCGGCTCGTGTTCCTTCAGCAAGTTACGTCGCATGGGGGCATACACAGTTGACCAATCCCTGGGGAAAGATTCTTTACGATTTGGAAACTCAAGAGAATATGGCAGTCACCGATATCGGTAATTTACAGCTTAAAATTAAAAGCGAGAGACCCATGATGTAATTAATTTTTAGTCTCGTTAATTTATCGATTTAGCCATCTTCCTCTGTATTTGTTGAATTTATTAGTAAGCATTACTTATTACTTCGTATGTTTCTTTTTTCTAACAGATCTAAAAGTTGTTGAGGAAGTAAGGGCTCAGATGCCTACATTTTCTCAGAGACGTACAGATTTGTACGACACTGTCTGTAAGAAGGAGTAACTCTACACTAAAACAGAAAATGTTTTTTTATAATATTTCTACTGCAATATCCCTTTTTTGTGAATTATTACTAATTTCTTATCATTTGTACTAAATGAATGACTCAATTAAGAAAACCAAAACGTTATAAATAATAATCTGTATATCTTGTGTATCAACATGTAATTGGATATTATAATAATATAGGAATGCTATAATAATATAGGATAATAATATAGGAGAATAATAATATAGAATAATAATATATAATAATAATATGCTTTTAAACACCTTTAATATCGATCACATAAATTGTTATAATTCACAATGATTACGCATACATAAAAGACCCCTTGATAGTAAAATTTACGATCAAAAGGCACTTACGTATCGTTTAACAACATTTAATTTATAACACCTTTTAAACATTTAGACAGATTAACACATAACACTTCTTATATATAAACATCAATTCGAAGTTATCAGCTTGGAGAAATTGGTCGATTAATACCTGTAGATTGTCTGTCTCGATGAAAGACTTAAAGAGGTCGTTTTACTAATTACAATAAGTAATTTCGACTTCTTTGCGCTCTCTTTTAACGCATTCGAGACCGAAAGAAATTCATATCAGTCAGTAGGCAAGGGTATAATATACATATTTTATATATAACTTATGTAGTAATGTATATATCATGTTAATTTCATATTTTTTTCAATATAGAATTATTATACATATATATAATAATATAATATATATATATAATAAATAATATAACTAATATATATATAACTGTACATAATACATTATAGAATAACATAGTATATAATTTTATATTTTAAAAATATGAGGCATACTATTTAAGATTGTCATCGATTTAAAATCAAAGTATGAAAAGGATACCCTGGAGAGAGTAAAACACAGAATCATTCCAACTAAACATTCAGATCGTACCGACACCTAGGTATCGTCTTACAATTAAATCTCGGTCTCGAATTGATTAAAATGAAATACATACTTGCAGCTTCAACATCTTCAATATCGAGGAGATTCAAACTTTACAAATAAAAGCGGCCTGTTCCCCTTTCCACGACAGACTCTCATACCATATCCGCTCTTATCCAGGCTTTTACTTGAAACCAGCAATGCGTTCATTTACAATTTAAATTTACCCGGACCATCCACTGAATCGTCAGCCCTTTATAAATATATAATGAACCCAGAACATGTGCCTGTGCCCCTGGTATCGGTGTTCGGCTTGTGATGTTCGTACCGGAACCTTCGCACAATTTCAATTTGTCACGCGTGAACATCGATTCTTCCAAGGGTCACAGCTTTATGCGGCTAAATCCTTTAGAACGATTAAAATGATACTAATGATATGGTATTTTTTACAAAGATTTAACATATCCATAAAATAGGAAGTTTCGTGCTCTCCTATTTTATATTAATTATAAATTAATAAGTTTTATATGTGTTATTTATAGATCTGAGGCGGATGAAAAGAGAGTGAGAGTGCGTTTCGTCCCGGGACTACCGGTGGACTCGTCAGTAAGGCTATGCCCGGTAGTCCCTGCCTTAGACGTAGAGGGAGTCTCGCTAGGTGCGGTATTTATATCAATCGCTCGTATATTCGACCGCTAGCGAGTTAGACAGACAGACTCGTTGTCGTCGTAGCCCTCTAGTGTTGGCGGTTGGTACCCGCGGATCGCCCGGGAGGTGTTGCGCCGCGTTGATGCCTCGACCTGTCGGCGTCCTGTTGATACCGATCCGCCACAGATCTAATAAATTTTGTATTGGTTTACAGCAGGTGTTCCGGGTATAAACAGACGACAAACGAACAAATAGAAATTCAAACTATTGTCGTTGTTTAACTCGCATGGGACTATAAGCTCGAATTGGACTTAAACGTTACGATCGTCGAGAATAATTACTATATGTACCCTGTACGACGGGCAGAGAATCTTAAGTTATTAACGGCAATTCCTTTGTGCATAATTCAGGTTTATTAACAACCTGTAATGGATAATCATCGATGAACTCTTTTTGAATAAAGTTCACATTTATAAAGCAAACACTATAAAATACGACAGGACAATTGTAATCGATAAATAACATTTTATTAGGATATTATAAGAAGCTAAGATATCGAGGTACATTAAAATTGAGTCCGCTGCAACCCTCATGACATTTAAAATCCTACGCGTATATTGAGTAAAGTTGTTATATTAAATATAATCATATTAAATACAAGCTCGTCCGCTGGATTCCCAAATTATTTGGTTAAATACTTTGAATACGAGAATACCGAGTGTTAACAGTAGTAAATCCTCTATATGGTATGTTTACTTTGCTATCTTGAATAGGTAAATAACATTTCACTTTAACGCATTTAACCAATATTAATCGGACAAAATTACACCTTTAATATATTCCGATATTACAATAACTTACTTTTTTCTACGTCAATGGACACGAAAGACGTTGAGTGAGGAATTAGAACAAGTGTGGATCGTTGGAAACCACTATGCTGCGGTCTACCATTCGTTTTACCCTATATATACCACGGAACAAAGGATAATTTTCACCGGCTTGGCTATGGCTACTGGTGTGGATCCAAGTATTCGGGCCATACTAGACGCTATGCAGAAGCAGAACGAAATCAAGTTAAGAAAACTGTTAAAGGAGACTATTAAAGCAGCGACTAGTCGGAGTTATCAGGGTAGTTTAGTTTCTAATAATTTGAACAAAAGCTGGGAGAAAACAGACGTTACTGTAGGAAATGAAGAAATGGTTTTGAAAGAATTTTCAAAAGAATTGCAGTCTAATGTAGAAAATTCTTATGAAAAGAAAGTATCAATTGACACCGCTTCACAGGATTATATTTTCATTAAAACAGACTTAATGTTTGATGTCAATAGCTCAACAGAATACCAGAAAGAGTCTGTGAAACGAAGGAAAGAAGATATTGCAGTATTGTATAATGATTTGTCACCATCTTCGTCACAAGATACTCAAAATTTACAAGAATGTTTTGACGAAAAAAGTAAAAGTTTAGGAGAAGCAGAAAAAGATCATAACAAGAAGGATAATATTTCAATGAGAAATATTTTGGACAGCGATACAAATAAAGAAAACCAAATTGAAACGAAGGAATTAGAAGCAGTTAGTAAATCAACTGCTGAAAATGATACAAAATCAATAGACAACGTTGAACAAAATATATCATTAGAATCCATACAAAAAGCAAGAGATAATGCTTACAATAATGAACATTTGCTTATAGAAGAAGACCAAATGATGACAGCGAAAAATGCGTGTGACACTACAGAATCAAAAACTTCAGCAGATCTTATGTCGAGAAATTTAGATGCTAATACACAAGAGAAGTCTTTAGAGAATAAAGATGACAAGAATCCATCTCCATCTATGTTAGATAGTAGTAAACGGAGCAGTCGTTATAATGTTGCTGCAAAGCCTGCTACTTCGACAAAATTTGAAGAAATTGTTTATAATCAAACCAGACAATCAAACACAAATAAAATTTTGCGAAGCGCTTTAAAGACGAAATTAATCGAAGACAAGTCTGAAATAATTAATAAACAAAAGGCATCGGAAAATGTAGAAAATAAATTTGCCAAAGAAGAAAAAAGAGGTGTTAAACAAAAATCAATTTCAGATAGTGAAAACGAAACAACTGATACTCGTCAACGAAGGGAAGTTCTTTTAACGAACACAGCTAGTGATAGCGATAGGTATAAATCTGTAGAAAATGATAATGCAGTAACGGGTGTAATAATAGCAACTGATGAAGCGAAACATAGAGGCAGACCTAGGAGATCGGATAAAGTCGAAGTTAAAGAAGATGAAAATACAAGTGTAAATTCCGACCAATTGCGGGGAGACGTAACCGCGAGGAGAGACGATAATAGGGGTGATTGAGTTTGTATAACACTGTGATTCACTGAATTATAAATTATATATTTCCAACACTTAGATTACACTGACGTAGAGAAATAAATAGTCAACAACTTGTCGCACGAAGATGTGATAGATATGTACGCTAGAGCAGGGCTCTTATAATGGAAATTAATGTATTAATGGACTTAGCACTATAATATATTTAGGAGAGAAGATGTATGTAATATCGTGATGTAATATGTTTACAAAACGTGGACAATAGAGATGTTAATCAGACAGAAAAGACGATTGTGGCTTAACTTGAACTATTCATACCAAACGTACAGAAAACAGCGCAATCCACACTCTCTCGGCAACGCCACTCGCAACCTCCGTCTCCGCTCGACTCGCACTCGGCTTCTCGACTCGCACTCTGTTTCTCGACTCGCACTCTGCTCCTCGACTAACTATTGTCGCATTCTATTACCCTTTTCCTAGGCCCACCGCACACGTGTTCCGCAGACGCTCGTGGCCAGGGTCACGTAGGTCTTTTCCACGAAACTATGCACTTGAAAAGACCGATGACACATTGATGGGCCCGACCTGACGCATTGAAGACACATGGCGAAACAATACAGGGAAGTGAAAGTTATGGTGGGTCCTTAGGTTTATTGAGGGTCGAAGTGACGTTACGCAGGCCGGTTGTTGTCCGGTGGCTCGAGCTGGCGCGGGCTGGCGTGCAGATGTTTTAGGCGGCGTAACAACAAGGAAGATCCTAGAAAATGAGAAGGGTGGATTAGAAGAACGAAGAAAACTCGAAGAAGATACAGAGACAGAAGTCAATTCAAAAGGTATATTAAATAATAAGTGCGATTTACTTGATACCGAAAGAGCTATTGAAATTAATGATACGGTTCAAGATATTAAATTTACTGAAGGTAGGAGCCGCGCTCAAAATGATATGGAAGATGTAGTAGAAGTTTCACAAGAATTATCTAATAAAAGTAAGTTATCAGAAATAAGGATTGCACTTAACAAAATTGAATATACAAAAACTATTTTACGGAATAAAAAGAATTCATTAGAAAGAGAAAGAGGAGTAAGGGAAAAGAAGAAAATGTACAGACAGAACTGCAGAGTGCAGTGTATCAATGTGCACTAAAAATGCAAGCAACGTGACGATTACTTTTAGAACACCACAAGCACCACGAAAACACACTCAAGACCAAACAAGATCAAGTTCAAAAGTGAAGTTACGTGAGCTTATTACTGCTAACGACCAAAAATTGAATTACGATCCCGAGCATCAACTCGCTGATCTTCAAGTAGAATGTTCCGACAAAGACAGGACGACACAAGAGTTCGAGAAGCATATAGAGGACATGAAGGAGGAAGTGCGAAAATTAGAATTGCAACTCGACGAGTTACAAAAAAAAGAAAAACATACACGCACGTAAAAAGATTTCAATCTTTTGGAATACAAATTGAAGAACTAACAATAAAATTAGAAGAAATAACACAGAAGAAATAAGTCACAAATATGAAATTGCCTGATGGCTGATGTTGATCGTTGACGTTTATAATGATTGAATTTCGTCAACGGCGCCATCTGGATCCTTGTTGAAAAATTAGAATAGCCGCAACAGCACCATTGAGCTCATCGCCCAGAGTAGAGTTTGTTCATGAGTCGAGGAGCTGGAGAATATCATATCCTCAAGGACATAAATTTCACCCGTTCCGGTAATGTTTTTCATGTGGTCCAAGCATTCAAACTCACAACATCGTTTTCCAAAGCGAAATTTCCAGCATGGCTGTAATAAACAGAAATCGATCAATTGTACAGATCAATCGTCACTCGACTGCTCGAGAATTCAGGTCATCCAGAGAATAGAATAGAGACGTGGAAAAATGTAGTGCGATCATCGCAGTGGGAGGAAATAGGGGGATAGGGACAAATGAATGAACGAGATGTTAAGGACAACTGACGATAAGTTCTTCTTTTGTCGAGAATTGCATGTTTGTGAATGGTTTGTGGGTGGTTAGGTGGAGAGAATTGAAGAGTTTGGAGGTGACTGGAAGAGTGTTTTTGGCAAGGTAGATTGCAGAATAGTTGCGGTAGCATTGTGTTAATTATGGGTTTGTACATGTAATCTTTGTATGTATCACTACATACAACCTAACGTATATTTTTAATAATACATCAGAGTTTTAGTTATTTCATAGCTATGAATTTTATACCCTATAATCTTGACGTTTTATTTCACAGAAGCGTTTGAATATCCATAAAAATTAAATGAACCAATGTATTCATTATCTTATAGAGAAGATATATTATTTTTAATTATGTTCCAAGTATTTATCATGATCCTGATTTCCTTATTCTGAAAATTTGAAAGGAAGTTTTGTAGTTTGATACTTTCAGCGACAAAGGGTCAATATTGCTTTAGTATATTTCGTCACATATACATGTATATTTATATATCCACCGAAAATGCGCTTTTGTAGACAAACGCTCGATTCGCGTCATAGCTTTTAAAGCTTGTCGCATCTCAATCCGTTGGAAAAAGTTTTTCCTGTAGCATATTTTATTTTTACGAACCAACAAGGTCTTTGTTTATTTCCTTCTTTTCTTTGCTCCAATTCGCCCATTGTTTTTTCAAGGATAGTATTTCAGAGCCATTAGTCAAGTTCATTGTAACAATAAACGTACGTTTCGGAAACATTTTGTGCTGTGAAACAGAATACACTAAAGTTTGAAGGTCACATCGATTTTCGAAAGTTTATAAATGGAGGTGTATAACAGTATCACCAGCGACAGTATCACTGTCCCCAAGCGCCAAAATACGTTCTGACTACTATTTTATGTATCTCACAGAAGTATGTCTTCATTCATCATCTCCCATGCCATCCACCAACGTGTTCTTAACATGTTATCTCCTAGTAAAATATTGATGTTGAGTCAGATATCCAACTGAATAATCTTTTAGGTGTCTACTATAAGACATTTAAAACCAAGGCTCGTACACACGTGTGCTTATACGTCAGATGTAATACTTAACACGAAACCTGCTTATATATTAATATTAAATTTATGCATAGTAGGATGTTCGACCTTTGTAAAAATGAAATTATAATACATACAGTTTCACCGTGGAAAAGTGAATCTTTCTAGCATGTCCACGCAAATGCAGGATAGGGGAGGACTGTGCATGCACCAAACAACTTTACGTTCGTAATTTTTCACACAAATGTACAACTGTAGGGAAATAATTATCTCTGATTTTTCGGATGTTAGGAATCGACAATATCGCATAACGGAATGCTGTGTTCTACGTATTCTATTTTTGTTACGAAAGTGGTACAAACGAAGTCAACATAAGAATAGTACAACAAAATCGGTTGAGGTTAGGTTATCGTGCAGATATCGCGGCTTTTGCATTGGAAATCACGCAACTGCCAGTCTCGTCGTTCCTTGTAAACGAAAGAAAGGTATTGTAATCGGTCGGAATTAACATAAAACTCGTCGCATGCGACCATATGGCCTGAATGTTGAATAAACGAGACTAGAGCGCGAGCTATGTGATTCTAACCGTTTAGGCGGAAACTAATGATTGTAACCAGAGCCGAGATATATGCCAATATTACTTTGCTCGACAAAGCGTATAAGACGAGGAGAGAATCGCGATAAGGTAGAACAAGAGACAGATATTCTCTACGTAAAGCAAGTCTGTCAACTAGATTGAAATCCTATAGCTATAACTACAGTGAATCCATATTCTGGCGAATTGTCTTTTCACAAATGAAGCTTCTGAAGAACGGAATTGATACAATAACTACTGTTCATTCACAACTACTGTTGTAAGAATCTATATATTTGTCTATCTATATCTATATATATCGATCTATATATATTTGTCAGAATGTCATTTTATCAAAAAACCCATCCTCTGTAATCATAGTTTAACGAAGCATAATTAATAGAAGAGGTAGAGCGTTAAGTGGAGATGATTTAATCACAGTTAAGTAGATAAATCTCTATATTAGTCTCTTTAATTAAAATGTCCTACGTTTTATTTGCGTCATTTTTTTCTTCATCCAATTTAAAATGTTTAAATAACAATAGCCTATACAATATAATTTTATGTAAAAAAATTGATTATACCATGTTTATTACAGATATTTAACATTTTTGTGTACATACAAAATTTAAATTATACCTCGCTTGAGAACAAAAATTGTATTTGTTTTCCTAACATGTACTAATAATTATTGATCAAACTAGAAAAAGCTGGAGGAGATTACTTAGGAAGATTACTTAGCATCTTATATTCCTGGCAAGAGAAAATGAAAAATTCGTTTCTTCTCTTTGCTTCCCTGTTCCTTCTTTCCTCCTTTTTCCATTTTTACATCGCTTTGTTTTACATCGCAATTTACATTTATTTGTAAAGTTTGAATCTCCTCGATATTGAAAATGTTGAAGCTGCAAGTATGTATTTCATTTTAATCCATTCAAGACCGAGATTTAATTGTAAGACGATACCTAGGTGTCGGTACGATCTGAATGTTTAGTTGGAATGATTCTGTGTTTTACTCTCTCCAGGGTATCCTTTTCATACTTTGATTTTAAATCGATGACAATCTTAAACAGTATGCCTCATATTTTTAAAATATAAAATTATATACTATGTTATTCTATAATGTATTATGTACAGTTATATATATATATATATATATATATGTCGGAGATAAAATGAAAACCGGAGCCTTCCCTATGCAATTTTGAGGAAGCCTTTTAATGCTTTAGCCCAGATCTTATCATAACTGTAATTAAGTAATTGTCATCTGTAATTGTTTGACATTTGTGAAAAGCGAAAGTGGGTTCGAGGTGACAACTGGTCGCTGAACGTAGCCACGGTCACGGGATAAACGTTTTGCCTGACGAAGGTGTGGATCGGTTGTATTGTTCTCCTTAGAAATCACATAGAATTGTACTTTAGAAATGTCGATATAATGGGACACACGTTGTATGAGGAATCAATCTCCAGACAGAAACTGCCTAGCAACGGCGTTTGGATCTTTCTCGATGTTTCCAAGGAGTATATAACAAACTTTTGACAGATATTGCCTAGCAACAACGATTGGAACCTTCTCGATGTTTCCAGCGAGAATATAACAAACAAATGCAGTCGGATTACGAAAAAGATTTTAATCAGAGAGGCATTCGTGTGATCGCCTTGGAAAGTGACACATCGAGTAATTTTTCCGAGTGATTCGGCAAACGTATTTTTTGTGTTATAAAATTGTTTAAAGTTTTCCCGTTGACCGTGGATTCGTTTGAACCCCGGATCATTGTTTATAGCGTAAATTAAATTCAATATTTGTAAATTTATCAATCGTTAATTTTCATTATTCGTTAAATTAGTAAATCGTAAGATATATTATTCGTTTCTTTTATTGTTCGATAAAACTTATTATTCTTTAATCTAATTAATAATTTAATTTATCATTTGTTAATCAATCATATCATTTACAAAATTCATTATTCATAATATTTGTAAAACCTTGTTTATTCGTGTAAATATATTCTCTGTTTTGTAAAACAATGGTTAATTCAAACGAAGAATCGTTACGCGCCTTAAATCCTAATGTTAACCCGACATCAGAAGTGGGATCAAGCCCAAGTGTCACTTTGGAACAACTCATGAAAATCATGAACCAGATGACTCAGCCTAGGCAGCAAAAGTCGAGTATGGAACCTAAGGATGTAACGTTGTCACGTTTTGATCCTGAAGGCACGGGCGCTGATCCATTCGCGTGGTGCTCATACACAGATGTGATTTTGAAAGACTATCCGATGCAAGATAGTGTGTTACTTTCTGCTTTAAATCGTGCCCTAAAGGGATCTGCTGCACATTGGCTTTCACAAATAGTGCGCGGTGGAAAACTTTCCTGGCCAACGTTTAAGGAACAATTCCTTTCGCGTTTTGGTGGCAGAGAGACAGCCGCCACGGCATTAATAAGGATGTCCAGAGAACGACCGACGGAGACCGAAACTCTAGGAGCTTACGGTAGTCGCCTCCGTTCCATGTTGCAGATCAAGATGCAAGATCTAACGATGCCCGAAGTACTCAATGCCTTAACTCTTTATATGCTAAACTCACAAGATCAACGCTTTCATCGATTAACGCTCGCAAATAATATCAAGACGGAGGAACAATTTTATGATGAAATGAGAGCTTATCCTTACAACGATCTGCCGGCAACCTTGTTAGGAAATACATCGGAGGAACCTGAAGTTAAACGACGCAAGTTATCGCATTACCGGGTGAAGTGTCATTATTGTGGTACTCTTGGACACAAAATAACGGAGTGTCGCAAGAGGATGCGTAGTGAACAGCGGAAGGATACAAAGGATACAAAGGATACACAACACCAGGAAAGAAACCGTCCAGCTTCATCGTCCAAGGTGGTTTGCTTCAAGTGTCGTGCGGAGGGTCATATCGCACCTGATTGTCCACAACTGCAGAACAGAAAATCCGGCTTCAAGAATGAACGTCGAGTCGACTCCTGTGTGGTAGAGCCTCCAGCTGGTAAATTAAGTCATCTGGGTGAGTCGTACCCATTTTATTTCGATTCCGGAGCCGAATGCTCATTAATCAAAGAATCCGTAGCTTCGAAATTTTCTGGCAAATGAACGACTGATGTAGTAATAATGCGAGGCATAGGGAATACTTGTGTTAACAGTACATCTCAGATTTTATCCACTGTATGTATTAACGGTTTTACATTGGAGATAACTTTTCATGCCCTTTCTGATAATTACTTAAAATACGATATCATGATTGGTCGTGAAATTTTGAGCCAAGGTTTTGACGTGAATGTTACGCGAAACAGTGTCGATATTTGTAAGACAAAAATAGTTAACGCTTGTAGCAGAGTCGCGGAAGATGTGATCAACATTAATGAGGTCGACACTGATGTAGTTGGTAACGATAAAGATCGATTGATTTCTGTTCTCGAGAAATACAAAGAGTCATTTATTACGGGTTTTCCGCGGAATCGTGTAAATACGGGTCAATTAGAAATTCGTTTAATTGATCCCAACGTTACTGTGCAACGAAGTCCTTATAGACTCAGTGAGGAGGAGCGGGGAATAGTTCGAGAGAGGATAGGTGAACTGATCCGAGCAAAAATCATAAGACCGAGTAATTCACCATTCGCAAGCCCTATATTACTTGTTAAAAAAAAGAACGGTTCAGATAGATTATGTGTAGATTACCGAGCATTAAATAAAAACACCGTCGCGGATCGGTACCCTCTTCCTCTCATAGCTGACCAGATCGCGAGACTGAGAGGGGCGAAATACTTTATAAGCCTGGACATGGCCAGCGGGTTTCATCAAATTCCTATTCACCCGAATTCGACTGAATATACCGCGTTCGTTACTCCTGATGGTCAATATGAATACATGACGATGCCGTTTGGATTGAAGAATGCACCGTCTGCTTTTCAGAGGGCCATTTTCAATGCCTTAGGTGATCTTGCTTATTCGTATGTTGTCGTGTATTTGGATGATGTTTTAATTATTGCCGATACGATAGATCAGGCGTTAGAAAGATTAAACACCGTCCTAGATACCCTCGTAAACGCCGGATTCTCTTTCAACTTTTCTAAATGTTCTTTCTTAAAGACGTCAGTACTTTATCTGGGTTATGTGATTCATAACGGAGAAGTCCGACCAAACCCAGGTAAAGTACAAGCCTT
>NW_022885239.1:0-18080 GCF_011952205.1 Bombus bifarius
GTTAAAATTAACTTTATTTCCATTGGATTTCTAAACTGATTTCATACACTCAGAGATAGTTCACAGTATCTTTTAGATTCATGCCTGAATTCAAGAAAAATTAAACGTATAACTTATGTACCAGTATCTTTCAAAAGGTTAAAGTTGACAGAATTGAAGGAATTGGTTCTTACCAGTTAGAAAGACGGGAATGCTAATGAAAAACCCTCCGACAGCACATATCCGGCTGATGGATGATTTTTGCAGGTACTTGTTACTCCTGAAACAGACAAAATTTGAAGTGAAAGTCAGTTTCACGATTCTATGATAATTGAGCGAAATATAAAGGAACCAGTTTTTTGTTTAACAGCCAAGAATCTTTCAAAAATTCTACTGTAATTGATACTTCAAATATATTTAGTCAGACAAAGGATAATCATAATCGCAACGTTAATCTTAACTTTAATTCAAGGATCAAACAGTATCATTATACATATAAAAGTAAACATAAAGTCTATCCACATTATTGTTATTATTATTATTATTATTATTATTATTATATGTTATTCTATAATTGATTTTTATTTCTTTATTATCAATATTATTCTATTTTCTATAATGATTCAATTATAGATCTTATTTTTTGTCAATCATATTTCACTGAAAAGATCACTTTGAAAATAATCTAATAGTAAAAAATGAAAAATAATCTTTTTCTACCTTGTCTTCATTTTTTACAAACTCTGTCCACCGCCGTAAATCTATTAAATGCATGAAACGACAAAGCAAAGCTGCTTCACATAATTCCCCGCTCACGCAGTGTCAATCAGCTCACGACCGCAAACGATACTGCTAATTTCCAGCGACCACGAACGATTTCACCGTAATTGCCGGTGTGAAATTTACCAATACGTGCTCGAATTGGTCAATAATGGATAGAGCGCTCTTGCACACACTAATCTACCAACAAATAATATTGACTCAATTGAACAACAGCGCCTAGATTAACGGACAAACCGCATGTTCCAAACAGATTTACAATCACGGCAGAAAATACATGCCGTTATAGATGTTTCCTGGTCAAGACTAATTTCCACGCGTTAAGAACATTGTAACCGGAATCTAGGAAGAACTAGCACTTCCTGGAATAATACTATTGTGTCCTCGATGAATGTCTCTCCGCAATGCCCTCGAGTGAGTTGCTTTTGTCTTTGGTCGTACGACGTCCGGGATGAGAATTCGGGGAACGGTTTTGCGCTGCTTTAATACTCGCACAACCATCCATCCATGGGACTGCATCTTTTTAGGAGGACCAGTGATTAATCTTTTCCCACTCATTTTCATCTCTAATTTCTCATGAGGCTAAGATTCCTGCATCTTTTATCATAATAATTTATTAATACTATTAATAAATTGAGACAATTTTACACGTCGTATTTTGCGTTATAAGATGACTTGTAATTTGTAAAATTTACCTGTAAAATTCCTTTGTTTGTTTTACCGAAGCAATAGTTGGCATTTCTATACGACGATAAGAATTTGTTAATACTAATAATTTGTAAGGTTATCATGTTATCATTCTTCTAATGGATAGTATATTATTGAAACTTTTTTTAATATTGAAACGCGATATTTTTTTGGAGAAGAAGTGCATAGTAGTAAAGAGTTGAATTCTACGGACGTAAAAAGTGGACATAACATTTTCTGTACATGGAGTCGCCTGGCCTAAACATTTTATGATTTCCGGGCAAAAAACAGACGAATCCAGCGCTGATTTTAAAGCAGCTTCATCCAAATAAGCCACAATAAGAAATTCCCACGAAACAGTTGCGTTCATCCCCTTTCGAGGTCGCCGACCTCTTTGAATGCGTTTCAAGTGCGTCGTACCAATGAAACTTCGAGTTTTAGACTAATTTCTCAGCCTTTTGCGTTAAATTTAACCTTCCGCGTTAGTGTATTTCGGACGAGCTCCTATTTTACGCTTTCGTCGACTTCACCAACGTAACACGCAGCATCCGCAAGTAAAACTGTCTCTTAAATTTGATGTGACACCGATACACGACGAGAAGAATCACAATGCCATTTTTATTCCACTTCGTTAATTTTTCGTCGTAAGGTTTAGCTGTAAATAGGATTAAAAAAATTTAGATTAACGAGGAATTTAAAATTGATCTGTTAAATCAACAATTTCCATTAGTTGTCAATAGATTTTATAAACCTCAGATTACTGAGAAATTATACACATTGCAAAATATTTACCATTAGTTACCCACGCTACACGTAAATTTGATCAATCTACCAATGCACTAACACTGCAATAAATTTCTATTGCAACATTCCACACTCCTTTGACGCACCTTAAACTCCTCGCTAGATTTATTCCACCTTAAAGTGTCACATAACTCCTACGACACCGATATCAAATTTTAAACTCCACCAAATTCCAGAGAAACTTGATTTCGTCGAAAGTAAGAGATTAAACTTAAAAAGCAATTTATTTCATCTTTAAACTATCCCAAACTTCTTAAATATAATTTATATATATATTTCGGAGATGAAAAAACACCGGAGCCTTTGGAATTTTGGATAATTCCGCAACATTGTAACCTAGAATCTACTATAGCTGTAATTGAACAATTGTAGTTATTCAACCCGATTGTAATTGTTCGAGAGTCGTGATAATGAGCTTGGGCTCGAGGCGACAGTCAGTCGCCGAACGTAGCCGCGGTCACGGGATGAACGCTTTGTCTAACAAAGGTATGGAGTAATTCTATAGCTCTCCTTAAAAGAAATATTCGTGGCGACACGCGACAGTAAACATTCCAACGGTTTCTGTCCCGTGGCTCGCCACGCGCAGACCCTATTCTTCGAGTAAGATGATTGCCAGATGTCGATGCGTCTCCGCAGTACATGTTCGGCTAGCCCGAGGGCCCGTTATAAATCTTAAGGTTTAGTTAACTAAAGTCCTTCAAACAGACAAACAGTCTCTGTCCCAACTACGGGAAGATAGGGCAGACATATTTTTCAAAGAGCGGCGTCTCCCACTAGCAACTTTCCCTCGAGGGCGGCTAGCATCTTTTTCTAACCACTGATATGGAGATTGACCAATTAGCAGCAACGTCAATTTCCCTTACTTTCTGAACGAAGGCTTTTCTCGACGAATCCGATGATCTCGTATCCTTAGACACACCCCGTTATAATTTTCCTCTGTGGCATCATCGGGACGGGAAAGGCATTCTCGCTCGCGATCTCATCGATTAAAGAGTAACGCCTTCGCGATCAGTGATTATTTTCAGACTTAGACTTTGTGAGTACGTTCTGTTGTCATCCCGTTGGCCGCGGATTCGTTATTGAGCCCGAGAGCATCGTCACTAGTGTCGCGAGTGCCGAACTGCCGTGATCAATTGTCAAGACTGTAATAATTCTATCATTGCAATAAACTACGCCTGTGTGTACCGTATCAATGGCTAATCCTCGAGAAGATTCATTTGACGCCCACAACCCCATTCCCAGTGACGATCCGACATCAGAAGTGGGATCAGAACGGTTGCGAGCGCTGGAAGGGCAGGTCGCTGTCATGAACAACCTAATTCATACGCTAATGCAACGACCAAATACGGGAATCACCAAATTACCACATTTTAACCCAGAAGTCGCAGGCGCCGACCCAGCCGCGTGGTGCGCGGCTGTTAGTAGGGCCATGCAGAACAACCCCCTGCGAGATGACGCGCTATACTCTGCCTTAAGTGACTCTCTACAGGGTTCTGCAGCACATTGGCTGGCACGAATGACGGGAGACGGAGAAGTTACTTGGTCTAAAGTTAAGGAACGATTCCTTATACAGTTCGGTGGCCGAGAGACGACGTCCTCATCGTTAATCAAGGTATCCAGGGAATCGCGGGGAACGGGCGAATCCACGGGGGCGTTTGCCGGCCGTGTCCGTTCCCTCCTGCAGACGCGGTGGCAACATTCTACGCTAGACGAAATACTTAACGCTGTCACTCTCTACATATTAATTCCACACGACCAACGTCTTAAACGATTGGCCCTCACGAGCGATATCAGAACGGAGGACCAATTTCTGAGCGAAATGCGACCCTTTTGTTACGAAGAAGAGTCGACATTTTCGCCGAGAGATGCACCGGCGGAACCCGAAGCTAAGCGACGCAAGTTATCGGGCCACCAGACGAGATGTCATTACTGGTACTCTCGGACACAGAATAAAGGACTGCCGCAAGAGGATGCAGAATGAACAGCAGAGGGATGCACGACGCCAGGAAGGAAGCCGACCGGCCGCACCGTCCAAGGCGGTTTGCTACAGGTGTCATGCGGAAGGCCATATCGCATCTAACTGCCCGGCACGACGGGACGGTAGACCAGGCCCCAAGGATGAGCGTAAAGTCAACTCCTGTGTCACGTAATTTTTGGGTTGGTTGGTGAAAATAAAATATAGTTGAGTCGTAACACAACTATTAACTTGGTTTTAATCAACCTTTATTATGAATTCAGCAATCACAATGTAACACGCACTGAATTAACATAAATCACAATTCACTCCAACCACGTTATGTCAGACTTAGTTACAACGATACATTAAGTACGCGACTTATAAGAGTAGAGACCGACATAGATATGTTGACTATTCTAAGGATACAGAATAAGTGAAGTCTTACTGACGATACTGTGTCTGAAGAAAGCTAGGGGTGGGGGTATCTAAGGACAAGGGACGGAATTTACGACAGGAAATACTCGCTTGGTCCGAACGACCTTAACTATAAAAATGCCAAGTGCCCCTGGTAGGCACTTAAGACTATTGAGGGTGCGCGTCAGGGATATGCAGGTATCTGGGTGCCATCCTGTCCGTGGTGTATGGCCTGGTCTCTGATATGAATTGACGTTACACCTGCGTGGTGGAGTCCCCAGCCGGTAGTTTGTCATCTGGGTGAGTCGTTCCCATTTTACTTCGATTCCGGAGCCGAGTGCTCATTAATTAGAGAATCTGTCGCTCCGAAATTCTCCGGTAGGAGAACGACAGATATAGTAGTTATGCGAGGAATAGGAAACACCTGCGTTAAGAGTACATCCCAGATCTTATCTACGGTACGCATTAACTGTTTTACATTGGAGATAACCTTCCACGTTCTGGCCGATAGTCACTTGCATTATGATATCATGATTGGCCGCGAGATCTTAAGCCAGGATTTTGATGTAACTATTACACGGAATAGCGTCGATATTTGTAAAACGAAGACTATTAATGCCTGTAGTAAAACCTCCGAGGACGAGATCAATATCAATGCGGTTGACACTGACGTGGTTGGTAATGATAAAAGTCGGTTAATTTCTGTCCTCAAGAAATTCAAAGATTCATTCATTACGGGCTTCCCACGTACTCGCGTAAGCACGGGCCAGTTAGAAATACGGTTAATCGATCCTAATGTTACCGTGCAAAGAAGTACCTACCGACTTAGCGAAGAAGAGCGTAGGATAGTGCGTGAGAGAATAGACGAGTTAATTAGAGCAAAAATCGTGAGGCCGAGCAACTCACCGTTCGCGAGCCCTATCTTACTTGTAAAGAAGAAAGACGGCTCAGATAGACTGTGCGTAGATTTGCGGGCATTAAATAAAAATACGGTCGCGGACCGGTATCCCCTACCCCTCATCGCGGATCAAATCGCGAGATTGCAGAAGGCGAGATACTTCATTAGCCTGGACATGGCCAGCGGATTCCACCAAATCCCCATTCATCCCAATTCGACGGAATATACGGCGTTCGTTACACCCGACGGGCAATACGACTACGTGACTATGCCGTTCGGATTGAAAAATGCACCATCCGTTTTCCAGAGGGCCATTCTCAACGCCTTAGGCGACCTCGCGTATTCGTTCGTTGTTGTTTACTTGGACGACGTCCTAATTATTGCCGACTCAGTAGATCAAGCCCTAGAAAGGTTGAGCACCGTATTAGATACCCTCGTGAAAGCCGGATTCTCCTTTAACTTTTCAAAATGCTCCTTTTTAAAGACATCGGTACTCTACTTGGGATATGTAATTCGTAACGGAGAAGTCCGTCCAAACCCGGGTAAAGTACAAGCTTTGAGTTCTTTACCTGCACCGTCGACCGTCACACAACTTAGGCAATTCATAGGTTTGGCCTCTTATTTTCGAAACTTCATTCCCAAATTTTCACAAGTAATGAAACCCCTGTACGCACTTACCTCGAGTAACAAGAATATACCTTGGACGGATAGGCACGAACAGATAAGATAAAAGGTAATTTCCGTCCTGACTGACGCGCCGGTGCTAATGATATTTGACCCCAATTACCCCATAGAACTACATACGGACGCTAGCTCTGAAGGATATGGAGCCATTTTAATGCACAGGGTCGAAGGTAAAAATCGAATAGTGGAGTATTACAGCAAAAGAACTAGCCCTGCGGAATCTAGGTATCATTCCTACGAATTGGAAACGTTAGCAGTTGTAAACGCCGTCATTCTTACACGGACGAGAATTTCTCGTTGTCACCGATTGCAACTCCCTGAAAGCATCCAGTAATAAGGTACACTTGAACGACAGGGTTTACAGATGGTGAGCTTACCTGCAAACTGTTACCTTTGACATTATGTACCGGGATGGTAAACGAATGGCCCACGTAGATTTCTTTTCGCGAAATCCCGTAGACTTGGATCGCAGTACGTTCAGCAAAATTGTAGAGAAAGAAATTAACCTAACCGAAATCTCCGACGATTGGCTACTAGCGGAACAACGTCGCGACCCACAAATTTCCGAGATCGTCGATAAATTACAGAACGAAGAGCTCGCGGAAGACGTCGCGAATACGTATGAGTTACGGTCCGGCACCCTTCATCGTAAAATACAGAGAAAAGATAGAACTCTCTGCCTGCCCGTCGTTCCGAGAGGGTTTAGGTGGTCTGTTATTAACCATGTGCACCAGTCCATTATGCACTTAGGTTGGGATAAAACGCTTGAGAAACTGTACAAGTATTACTGGTTCGAAGGAATGGCGAAGTATGTTCACATATTCGTAGAGAACTGTCATGCTTGTCGAGTTTCAAAGGCAAGTTCGGGTAGAGTACAAGCCGAATTACACCCCATACCTAAGACCAGTATACCTTGGCATACGGTTCATATGGACATAACGGGCAAACTAAGCGGTAAAAACGATTCGAAGGAATACGTCATTGTGTTGGTCGACGCCTTTACTAAGTTCGTATACTTGCACCATACCCGTAAGATAGACTCCATTAACACCATTAAAGCGCTTAAGCCCGCTATATTATTGTTCGGCAGTCCCTGCCGGATAATAGCGGATCAGGGAAGATGTTTTACGGGCAAAGAATTTCGAGACTTTTGTCAAGATAAATACATAAAACTCCATTTAATTGCGACCGGAGCTAGTAGGGCCAACGGACAGGTAGAGCGTATTATGAGTACGCTAAAAAACATGTTCACAACAATAGAAACCACCGGGCGGTCCTGGCAAGACGCGATCGGGGAAATACAACTGGCCTTGAATTGTACCACCAACCGCGTGACTAAGTCAAGCCCGTTGGAACTACTAATCGGTAAAACAGCTAGACCCTACGGCTTATCCCTACCCGACAGTATCGAAGAAAGAGAAGTAAATATCTCCCATGTAAGACAGCAATCATCGAGAATACACCTAATGGCTCCATTCACAACCAACACACCAACTGGCAGCTCTTCAGAGAAGTCTTTACACACTCAACCTCAGCCTTCACCCCACTAAAAACAAAGGAAGATATCGAAGCAGCCATGGAATACTTAAACACGAGCATAATAAACGCAATCCGCCTCTCCACATCGACAAAGCCATCTAACAGCAAACAAGAATATCCCCAATACATACTAAAAAAAATAGCAGAAAAACGTAGACTAAGAAGAGTATGGCAGACCCATAGAACACCGGAGGACAAACGCAAACTTAACAACGCAACTAGAAAGCTACCCAGAACCTTAAAAAACTATAAAAACGACTGTTTCCATAAATACCTCGCCAGCTTATCCCCCACAGCCGACGCCAACTACTCACTATGGAAGGTCTCCAGGAAACTCACACGCCCCCCACAAATAATCCCACCTATCCGCCGTCCGCAAGGTGGATGGGCGCGAAACCCTATAGAAAAAGCCGACCTGTTTGCTAAACACTTGTCAAAAGTATTCAAACCCCATTCCCCCAAAGCCGCCGCGGACGTTACTGAATACCTGCACACCCCCTTCCAAATGTCCCCTCCTATCGAACCCTTCTCCTCTGCAGAGACTATAGAAACAATCAGTCGCCTAAACCCCAAGAAAGCAGCAGGACACGACCTAATAAGCAATAAAGCAATCAAGGAAGTTCCCACAAAAGGGATAGCACTCATCACATCGATTTTTAATGCTATCCTTCGCCTGGAACACTATCCTAAGGCCTGGAAAATCTCATTGATTACCCTCATCCCTAAACCCGGTAAACCGATATACGAAACCTGCTCCTATCGCCCAATCAGTCTTTTACCTACCCTGTCCAAACTATTCGAGAAGATGCTCACGAACCGACTCCTTCCAATCCTAGAGAACTTGAAAACACTCCCAGATCACCAATTCGGCTTCCGAAAACATCATTCTACAGTAGAGCAAATCCACCGCTTAACTCATACGATCAGCCAAACACTCGAAAAGAAAAAATATTGCTCAGCGGTTTTCCTAGACATCCAACAGGCATTCGACAAAGTATGGCATGAAGGGCTACTATACAAGATTAAAAAGATCCTACCTCACCCCTACTACTCCATCCTAAAATCTTACCTAACCAATAGACAATTCATGGTTAAATGCCTAGACGCCACTTCCGCAACATTACCAATAGAAGCCGGCATACCCCAAGGTAGTGTCCTCGGACCCCTACTGTACTCCATCTACACTGCCGACCTACCTATATCAAACGATATAACAATAGCGACATTTGCAGACGACACAGCGCTATTAGCTACCCACGCAGACCCGGTAATAGCCTCATCCACTCTCCAGCGAAGTCCCGACTCCATGGAAAAGTGGTTTCACAAATGGGGCTTCAAAGTCAACGAAAAGAAATCCTCACATGTAACCTTCACGCTCCGAAAACAAACCTGCCCCCAGGTCACCATCAACAATGCAACAGTTCCTAGCAGGGACACAGTCCGATACCTGGGCATGACCCTGGACAGGAGACTAACGTGGAAGACACACATCTCAGATAAAACGAAGCAACTAAAGGACAAACTAAAAAAACTCTATTGGCTCACGGGCCGACGCTCCAAACTAAACATACAGAATAAAATTACCCTCTACAAGACCGTAATAAAACCTGTCTGGACCTACGGAATCCAACTATGGGGAACAGCAAGTAACTCCAACATTGAAATACTCCAACGCTTTCAATCGAAAACGCTAAGATCCCTAATTGACGCACCTTGGTATGTAACCAATGAAACAATACACCGCGACCTCAAGATACCCACCGTCAAAGAGGAAATAGCAAAATATAGCGACCGATATAGCAAAAGAATCAACAAACACCGAAACCCCCTAATCACTGGACTACTCGATACGACGGACCAGATTCGCAGGCTGAAGAGGCACTACCCGCTAGACCTAAACGTTAGATTCATTTAATTATCCAAATTGAGCATATGCACTTACTTATAATACTTATAAATTATACCTATCTATAATAAGTATTAACTTATTGTAAATAAACAGCCATGTCACTGCGCCACGCCAGAAAAATTACTGAAAATTCTCAACGCAAGAATTGATTGTAATTTCAACAAATGAATAAAAAAAAAAAATGTAAGACAGCAGGCGATAAAGAATATAGAAGCAAGCGTCAAATACGATAAGGATAGGTTCGACGAAAACAACGCTAAAATAGTTAGGTTCAACCTTGGCGATTTCGTATTACGTTATAAAGGCATACCATATAACGTAATACGTTCTAACGTCATACCATATAACGTAATACGTTATAACGCCATACCATATAACGTAATACGTTATAACGTCATCCCATATAACGTAATACGTAATAACGTCATACCATATAACGTATTACGTTATAAAGTTATAGCATATAACGTTATACGTTATAACGTCATAGCATACAACGTATTAGGTTATAACGTTATAACGTCATCCCATATAACGTAATACGTTATAACGTCATCCAATATAACGTAATACGTTCTAACTTCATACCATATAACGTAATACGTTATAACGTCATACCATATAACGTATTACGTTATAAAGTTATAGCATATAACGTTATACGTTATAACGTCATAGCATACAACGTATTACGTTATAACGTTATAAAATATAACGTAATACGTTCTAACGTCACACCATATAACGTAATACGTTATAACGTCATACAATATAACGTAATACGTTATAACTTCATACCATATAACCTAATACGTTATAACGGCATACCATATAACGTAATACGTTATAACGGCATACCATATAACGTATTATATTTCTGTTAACCGACTGAACAGTTTACATTCATCTGTTTTCGAGACGCCGCGCACACACATACATCCACACGCTGATATTCACTTACAAGTATCTCTACTACACATTTAACCCAGTCCAACACAGAAAATTATACATATCTCAACAAATGTTATAAATTAATAGTTTAGACGTTATAAATTAATTGTTTATATGTTATATATTAATGGCTTAAATGTTATAAATTAATAGCTTAAATATTGTAAATTAATTTCTCAAGTATTGTAAATTAATGGCTTAGACGTTATAAATTACTAGTTACAATGTTGTTATTTGATATTTTTTTTTATTTACCTTATATTTAAATTCTTCTTGGATGTTCACTGTCCGGAATTTCAGGCACGAAAGAGCTCGCGCGCGACTTCCGCGTTCCTTATATATCTTGACAAGGTGTCGAGATGTCAATCAAACGTTAACGATCTCTTGACATAGGAAAGGACGGGTTTTCCATTATAACAAAATCAAATTGAACAATTTTAATCGTAATTTTTAATTTTTATCGTAAATTGGCGCCTTCGACGATTTAATACGGTATCCATTTTTATCATTTTAATAGTTTCTACAAACTAAGACTAAATTCACACCTCCTTGATACTAGTTTTCGACTATCAATTAGTTTGAACAAAAAGGGAAAAGAGCCTAACGGCAGTCGATGACGTTACTGTGAAATATGTTATGGTATTTAAATAATCAGCCAGATAAAATTCATATTAATCATTATATTATATTATCGATATTCGTTCATTTACTCGTGCTAATTACAAAATAAAATGCTCTCTTTTCTTGAATAACACCTACATCACCGTCTGCGATATTTAAATTTCTTATTTAATGCTTATTTAAAAGTCAGGTACCTTTTTAATTCCTCTCAAGTTAAACGAGTAAATTTACTCGTTATAGTTGTAACATAAAATGGCTATTTTCTTCAATACCACTTGCATCGCTGTACGTGATACAAATATTAATTATGTATCGAATAATATGTACCAATTGGCTGTAATCGCGGTTAGGTATTTCTTCGTTTGATCTATCAAGAGATCTATTAGGCTATTAGCGAAACACTTATTGATTCCTCAAAGATGTATCTTAACTTAAATCTTAAAGATTAACTAAATGATTATATTTGATTAGTATTCGACAGTGTCTATCATATTCAGTCATCTTCTTTTATAATTGATACTGCTCGGATCAATTATTTTATAATAAATTGCAGATTATGCCACGGTATATTATAAGATATTTGTCTATAGCTCCTTTTTTCTAATTCATTGATTTTATTAGTAGTCTCGTTGGTTTTTCCTGTGAGTATCTGCTGTACGTACATTTCCATTATGCTCAGATTTTTAACATCGTTGTACGAATATGTGCGTGTTCTAGCAGTAAACATTGGTTTCGTTAAAATGAATGTAAGTAACCTTGGAATTATAATTGTAATTGACAACGATGACGATTAAGAACGTGGTTATACTTAATCGTGTGCATGATATTATCAGAAATTGTGATTGTAATTAACAATAATTCAAACAAAATTCAAAGAATTGAAATACGATATATCACCTATTTATATGCTTCAACACCTTCTTTCTTTTTTTCTTCTACGTGGAGAAATCCTCATGGACACTCCGCTGCATTCTGGAGAATTAGTGGAGTAGTTCCAGACTCCTACTGACAAAAACTCCACGGTGGCCAACCTACACATTTGGCAGCAGTGCCCGAGACCTCTTGGAAATTACTGCCGGTACACTCCCCGCGTCTTCTCGTTAGGCCTATCCTATGAACTAACTAACTAAATGTGGCGTTAGGGGAGACGATTGTCCTCCCCCCCCCCCCAAAGAGGGCCTACCCAAATTTCAATTAAAAGTGAGTGTGTTAAGAAGTTATAAATACCCTGTTTCGAGGAAAGTTTTTTCTTTTTGGCGCAGAGCGCTTGTCACGCAGGAGAAGCCGCCAGTAACGAAAGGCTTAACCCGCCACGACACCCGATCGGGTCTGCGACGTGTGATTGTTTACGCCATGATGCATGTTCTCTTCCTCGGGCAGGATGAGTTCTTAAGCCACGTCGCCATCTACGTAGCCACTGACAAGTCAGAATTTACCAGCCCCACCGACTTGGAGGAGGAGTTGGCACTTGGCACTACTGGGCGTGAACAGTGCAATGATACCACTAGCACCTTTGAGACCCAACATGCCTAGGTATCCCTAATAACAGCGGAGATTCGTGGAATTCAATATTTAACCTCGAGCATTAAAAGTTCTAACTCCATTGGATTTGACAGGGTCCAGGATTAACACAATGCAAATCAGCTGATGTGCGCTGTATAAAGCAGCCAATATGGAGTACAGTGCGCATCGAACTGCCTCTGTATCCCGAATAGCAGCGGAGATTCGTTGAATTGAATATTTAGCCTGGAGCATTACAAATTCTAATTGCATTGGATTAGACAGGAAAAAGAGATGACATAGTGCAAACCGACTGAAGTGCGCTGTATAAAGCAGCCAATGTGGAGTACAACGCGCATCGAGCTGCCTATGTATCCTGAGTAGCAGCGGAGATTCGTAGAATTCAATATTTAGCCTTGAGCATTAAAAATTCTAACTGCATCGGATTTGACAGGCAAAAGAGATGACATAGTGCAAACCGACTGATGTGCGCTGTGTAAAGCAGCAAATGTGGAGTACAACGCGTATGGAATTGTCGAAATTTGTCCAATAGCAGCGGAGATTCGTAGAATTGAATATTTAGCCTTGAGCATTAAAAATTATAATTGCATCGGATTTGACAGGAAAAGAGTGAACATAGCGCAAACCAGATGATGTGCGTTGTATTTGGCATCAAACGTGGAGTATAACGCGCATCGAATTGTCTACATATCCTCAATAGAAGCGGAGATTCGTTCAATTACATATTTAATCTTCAATATTGATAGCTATGGTTGCATTGGATTTTACTTATACTATATAACGTAATGCGTTATAGCGTTATACTGTATAACGTAATACTATATTACTGAATGTACTCTATTACGTGAAGGCTGCCAACTTAATACGCGGCGCTTCGTTCCGCAGTTCGTTTACTTTCTTGACCAGCGACCTTCTTCAGAACTCTCTGGTTGCGATTCCTACTGACGACTGGTTACGGGCAACTGCTGTGTTGACCCACTTGCCTCCCTTTCTATTCTTACCATATCCCCACTCTACCTGTCTTAATATCCGTCCGCGATCATGGTAACGTTCGCCTTCTGCTCAGCATGTGAAGGAACGGCAAAACGTAATATGATATAACGTAATTCAATTTAACGGAATACGTTATAATGTAATGTATTATAACGTAATACTATATCTCGTAATCGTAATGGCAGTCGCCTACCCCGTCCAAGAACTCCTCGAACGCTGTCCATTCGCTGTTGGGCGACACATATACGGCCACTACCACCATTCCTGACCATTCGACCGCTGCGTATCCTTTGCCGCGCTCCAGCGGATCCCTGTGGGCGGACGATGCCGGCGCTGATGTCCAGGTGACAGCCGTCTGTATCTCCGGCGCAGTCCGGAGCGTCCAGGACTCTGTATGGCTCGGCCACCACCGCTAGGGCAACCGTGCTCTCCAGAATGGTTTGGAAAAGCAGGTCTTGACTGTCCCAGATTGTTCTGGAGGGTGCGCACCCTTAATCTTAATCACCTAAGTTCATGGCTTCAATCGCCGCTTCCTCCGCTCCAACCTCCTTGCTCGCGGCTTTAGGAGTCAGCGATTTCCTGCCGCCATCCTTCCTTGTTACCGTTTTCTACCGCGGACCCATCGGTCGACGGTATGGTTCTGTACAAAGAGAAACTTAGAAACGAATTAATCGTCCTGCGTAATGTCTATCGTGATCGTGATGTATGTGAAACTTTCCAAAGTGTCTAATTAGTCGTCATTTGAAGTTGATTTTGAGTTGATAGGGCGAGCCTGTAATTCAATGTTTCCCCTTGACAAAAGAAATTGTATTTTGATGTTACTAGCGGGTCCAGCCGTTGATACATGTTAATCGACGTTACGATCGAACCGGCCGCGGGCCATCGTTCGATAGATCTGTCGCGGCACTCGACAACAAATACCGCCACTAACTAATACCGGACAACGGTAGCGCAGTGGTTAGCGCCTTAGGTTACGAACGTTCGGGACTCGGATTCGGATCCCGGCGCCCGTAGTCCGATTTTTCTTCCACGCATCTAAATTAGAAAAATATAGCAGTACCCCAGCAGCGACATCTACAGCCAGCAGCTACAATTATTACAGACAACATAGACGCCTCAGATCGAATTAAGATCTATTTGCAGATGCTTCGATGAGAAATTATCCAAATGTTTTTCAATAGCTTTTCTACCCCTCCAACATCATTTTTGCCGATTGAAAGTATAAAATCGTACACGAACGTACCATTTCTCCCTTCTTATTAAAATATTATACTATTGTATCATTAAAATGTTGAAACGTTAAAATATAAAATTTCTTTCATCGAGGCATTAAGGTACAACCTGTTATCGTTCTTTTGTTAAGATCTCTTCGATAGAAAAAATGAAGCTTCTACATCTTTTATTTCATCGACAAAACGTTGTTTTAATTGAATTGTTGAGGTTCTTTTGATCAAAATGATACCGAACTTGAAAGTAACCCCGAAAAGTTCGATTAGACGCATAGTTCGATTAGCTACGTTGGAGATGGACTTTCTTCGGACATGACATTCTGAGATTGAATACGCGAGGCTTCTTTTCGCTCTAACATATACAACTTCCATCGTTTGCGAATTAGTCCAAGTTGATGCAGGCACCGCTACGAGGGTGTAATTAATTTCTAATTTCAATATCGTGTTATATCTCAGTTGCTTTCTGTGTTCCTTATTGTTACGTTCGATGTATATAGAACGTATAACCCCAAATCAGGTACTTGCCGTCAATTTGTAAACAGTGATTGTTAACAAATTTTAAAATATGATGTAGAAGAAAATGTTCATCACGTTAAAAATGAAAATTGCCGGACAAAATAGAAGAAAGGCCTCGATGTAACAATATAGATAATTGCATTGTAATGACAATTCTGCCCGAGCAGTCGAGATAAACAGGTGCGAGTAAATGTGCTCCAGTGTTAGTGCGATAAATAGTGAATTTAGGAGGTTAAAACGTTAACGAACACTGTCACATGGTAAAAGTTTCAAAATGCAACAACCAATACCGCCGCCAAACAAAAAAGGGTGACATGTTTCATAAATGAAGCTACAAATACGTTAAGCAGAAAACAACCAATTAACAAAGAACAGGAAAGCCTATAAAAGGAATGGAAACGTTGCAAAAGCAGGAAGAAAACAGCTACAATAACGAACTATCCTATCAAGATGAAAACTGGAAGGTAGCAACAGCTCACAAAAGGCGTAAAATAATCCTAAATACAAGCGCTATAAAAGTTCCCGATACAGAAATGCACCAGTGGCTACAGGACATCCCACTCCGAAATTCTTTCAGCTCACTGATAAAAGACGGAGATACGAGTTCAGAGGAAGAAATGACAACACATATCGTTAAACCACCACCGATCTACATTCATGCTCAAATAACAGATACCCTTATTGAACTATTAAACAACACTGTCGGAAGAGAAAACTACAGTATAAAGGAATTAAAACTGGAACAAGTCAAAGTGCAAACAAATACTCCAAAAATCTTTCGAAAAGTGGCGCAAGTATTAAACATACTATACATCATACATACCAGCTCAAAACAGAAAAGAACCACAAAGTAGTAATTAGAGACCTATACCCAAGAACAAACACCAAAAATATATGCAAGGAACTAACAAAAATCGGGCACCAAGTAAGAACAATAAATAATATAACCAGATACGATACAAAACAGTCATTGTCACTGTTTCTAATAGAACTCACGTGGCGTGGAGTCTGCTTTGTGTAGAGAGTCGCCTGACGTAACAAGTAGATATATTTACGAAGGCGTTACCGAAACCAAGATTTCAATATTTACGACAAAAATTAGGTCTGAAAAATAACAATGATGTTAAAAAGTAATCGTTTGTAAAGATTTCGAGTGTTAGGGAGGGTGTTGAAGTAATACTCACTTCTAGGAAAACTACATCTTCTCTAGCATTTAGTTCTCTTAGTCCCTGATGTTATTGAGTATTGTTTAGCTCTAAATCAATTTGAAGGGCCTCTCAGTCTCATAGCCTTTTTTAGGAATATGCCATGCACAGATGGTGCAGCAGGGTATATATAGACGGGCCAGTTTTCGTAATTATATAAATACCCATAGACTCATGGCTTCGAAGCTCTGTTGTAATGTAACGCTGCCACAGTGTGGTTCTGGATTAGTATACACTGTACTTATACTTATGCTTATATTTATACTTATACTTACAGTTACACTTATACTTAAATATATTTCTGTTACACATTCATCACGCGTTGCTCGAAGAGATAACTTCAACAAAGGTGGTTGGAAAATTCTTCAGCTTGCTCTTCGGTGCTTCTGGCTCATGTGTTGTCCGTTAATCTGATTGCTGGGATTAGTTTAATTGGCTCCTTTATTTTGTTCGTGGCTTTCCATAGGAAATAGTTGGAATTCTCGTACGCAGAAAGTGAATCTATGAATTTTGAGAATTCGTTATTATTATGATCTTTTATTTTACTTTCTATTTCCTTTGCAAGTTTGTTTAGATGTTTTTTTGCTTTCACGTGCTCTATGTTTTTGTCATTTTGCTTTCGCTTACCTTTTTCCCTCTGATTTTGTCAAGAATTGTTTTCAATTGTTTTCATTGTTTGTCAATTGCGGAATTATTTTTGTTTGCCTGTTATTTGGTTCATAAGTAGTAGTTGCCAATGCTACTTCTATAATCTCTGTCAATGTACTGCCTGTTCGCAGTGGTGCATATACTGCTACATCTGGAAGTAATTGCCGTTAGTTAGTATTGTAACGGTGGTTGCTTGAGCGTATTACTGATGGATTTGGCTATGTTGGTGTTAAGGGTGGCGATTGGTTAGTTACTTGTGCATAACTTTGGCTACCAAAGGTGTTGGTGTTTCCATGATTAGAGTTCTATACATATTGTATTGTTTGCTGTTGGATCTGATTCCGTAATATCTACTCGCTGTATGTTCTGCTTCGAAGCGTGTAGCAGGAGGGTGTGAGGAAAAAGCAACACCATGTTAATGATCATAGAGATCAACTTTTATCTTAGATATATGATTATTATGATTATATTATTCTTATTTTATATCTAACTAATGTCTAATAAATGTTATATAAAATAAATATTTTTTCATTATTAAAATCCTTTGTAAACTCTATAATTATATTATAATTTAGCTTCCTCAATAAAGAATTTAATAACATTGAAAATTTTTAATCATGGGTAATATTTTAAGTATGACACTATTTACGTATGTTATAGGTAATGTTAATAGTTACACAATTTTTTAATAAATTAAGAAAAAACTAAAAACAAACTTACTTTCCAATATATGCGTCAAATATAA
>NW_022885240.1:0-22148 GCF_011952205.1 Bombus bifarius
AGGCGTAAATTCTCGCTACGATTCGGTGAATCGACGCCGCGAAGTAGTCGTTCCCCTGTTTCGGTTAAGATAACAGAGGTGGTTAAATGAATATGACACAGTAGAGTAAGTTATATTTCACCGTTTATTCCAACAACTTATAACGAAGGCAGTTACGCTGGTGCGTATGTACTAGATGAATGAGTGACTGATCTACGGGTGTGTATACCCGGTTAAAGGATGTTGACCGTTCGAAGGATGTAAAATCAGTACTGTCTTGGGAGACGATGCTGTGTCGGAGGAAAGCTAAGGATGGGTGTGTCTAGCGCACGGGACCATCGGATTTGTTGGTGACGAGTTTAGTTAAGAGAGTGAGGGAAATAGGCTTCGTTGTTAATTGGTTAAACGAAGGGTCTTAACCGCCCGCGAGAGAAAATGGTTAGTGGGAGGAAAGTTGCATCATACGTGAGAAAAACTAACTTTCCCTTGTCAAGCCGTGGTAGATAATGGTCTTTAGAAATGCTGACGTTTGTTTGGTTTGAAGGACCTCTACTAGGAAATTCCTGAGATTTATGGAAGATACTTGAGACTATTGAGGGTACGCAGTGAGTATCCGAAGACATCTGGTTGCCATCTTGCCCGCGGTGTGTGGCCTGGGCTAGGTAGAGTGTTACGCGACGTAACAGTGATGTCTAATGTCGTGTTTTATTACTACTGCCATCCCTCCGTGTGCTTTCCCTAAGTGATGCTTGGTGTCGTATATGGTGTAGTGCGGTATTTTTATATAGCTTTTTATAATGAAGTGTGTTTCCGATACGGGTAGTATGTAGATATTATTGTAATACAGGAATGTTTTAGTTTCTAGGGCCCTTTGTTGTAGTTCGTTAGAGTTCCAGGCTGCTATTTTATGCATGTCTATTTTTATTTTTTACTTAGCAAGTTTGTGAGTAGTTGTAACATGACTGTTGTTTGTTGTACTTGTTGCCTTAGTATTGCGTTTAGCTCACTTACCATTTTTCTTAATATCTCCGTACCTTTAATGGATTGTTTGAGCATTTCTTTGATTTCTGTATCATCTTCGGTGCTGTTGATTTGATTCTGTTTGTTTGTGGGCATTGCTTGTCTAATGTTTTGGGTTACTTGCGCGTAGCTTCGGTTTCCTTGGGGATCTGTGTTTCTGTTTATAACTTTTAGTTCATTTTGTGCTTTCAATGTTGCTTAATTATCCGTTATACTTTGTTGTGGTTGGTAGTTATTGATTGATCTATTGCGAAGTGGTGGAAACACTTTACGTTGTAATTGTTTCCTGATTTCACATCCTTTATAGCTGGCTGGGTGGTTTCCATTACAGTTGTAACATTTTACTTCATTTATTTTCCCTACGTATGGACAGTGTGTTGTTAAATGATTGTTTGCACATTTAACACATGCCGGGCTTCTGTTACAATAATTTTTAGTATGACCGTATTGTTGACACCGCATGCATTGTGGTATATCATTTTTGTGGCGTGGTGGTTCCACTGTTACTATCGTATTTAGAATTCTTTTGATTTCGTAGGTTTCCTTGTTGTTAGTTCTAGGTTCCAGTTCTATTAAGAATAATGGTAATGGTTGTTTCGTATCGTATCTTGTCATATTGTTTATTGCTCTTGTTTGGTGGCCAATTTTTGCTAATTCGTCACTTAGTTTTTTTTATGTTAGTTTTTGGATGTAATCCTCATAACTATTTCGTAGCTTTCCGGTTTGAGCGTTTTTTTCTTTTAGTTCTTGTATCACTTTCCTATAATTTTCTGAGGTGTTTGTTTGTATTTTTACTTGTTCTAATTTGGTTTGTTTTCTTGTGTAGTTTTCCTTCCCAACTATATGGTTTTGTAGTGTGTGTTGATTGTGTTGGGTTTTTGGTTGTTAGGTCGTCGTCTATTTCTTCCGTTAGTGAGCTGAAGGAGTTTCTTAATGGTAATTCTTGCAGCCATCGCTGCTTTTCTGTATTTGGATTTCCTGTTATTTTTCGTTTCTTGTTACAACTTGCCACCTTCCAGCCTTCATCCTGTTGGGTTAATTCGTTATTGGTATTGGTCTCTTCATTGTTTGGTATTGTCTCCATATCAACTTCGTTTGTAGCTGAGCATTCCTGTTCTTCGTTTATTGGTTGGCTTGGTTTTGATATGTGTTACGCCACGAGGCTTACCACAGGCTGTATTTTATAACCGTCGCTCGCGGTCCTACAACGCCGCAGACGGATCGTCGCGGCTGCCCGGCAAACAAACATTGTAGTGGCAAGCGCATGGTTCATTAAGCAGGGCGACCTCCAGAAACGTCGACTCGTGGCCGTTATTTTACCTCGCGTAAAAGAATGTGGCGTGATCCGAACGTAGTGGGGGTCGCCTTCCAGAAAAGACGAAAATAATCGAAGGGCGTGCAGTTCCTTCTGACGAGTCAAACGCGACACTTCGACATATCAGACCAATAGCAAACGAATTTATCTAGAGATCAAAGTCGAATCAAATTTCTGTAACATCTTCATCAGATTATTGTAAAATATATTGTTCTATGTTAACCTGTTAATACAGTGTTACATTCATTAAACCACCTCTGTTATCCTAAACGAAACAGGGGAACGACTATTTCGCGACGTCGATTAACATGATCGTAGCGAGAATTTACCCCTCTCGCTGACGCGTTCTCCTAGCGACCGCGTCTCTCCGCGAACGGTCGTAACACCTATATCATTTATTAATTTACCTACAACAATTAATATTAATTACTTATGAAATTTTTGATCAATACTTGGAATATTTTTAATAATTCAAATTATCTCAGGATTATTTCTATCAATACATTACTGTCCAAATATCAATATTGCATTTAATAGAATTTCAAATATTATAAAAGATATAAACTCAGGATGATTAATTCGATTAATTCATATAAACGGAGCATCATTTTATTTTTTCATTATATATTTACATATTTTATTTAATTTTATTTTATTTGTATTAATTAACTTACAAATACCTTACATCTTAGGTGATCCAGATAATTTTAAAATAGCAAATCCAATAATTACACCAATCCATATTAAACCTGAATGATATTTTTTATTTGCATATTCAATTCTACGAACAATTCCAAATAAACTAGGAGGAGTAATTATACTTTTTATATCAAGTTTTATTTTATATTTAATTCCATTAATTAATTTAAATAATTTAAAAAATAATAAATTTTATTTTATAAATAAAATTTTTTATTGATCATTTATTAATATTTTTATTATACTTACTTGATTAGGAAAACAAATAATTGAATACCCATATACTAATTTAAATATATTATTTACATCATTATATTTTATATATTTAATTTTCTCATTTTTTATAAATAATATTTGAGATACATTGAATACGAATTAGTTTGAACTTATTAACTACGAAAATAGGAATGGGGAAGTATGAAAGAAAGTAGGAAACTAAGAAGTATGTTTTCATGCGGTTGTCACGTAAAATAACAAAATAAAAAAGGAATTTGAGGTAAAAAATAAAGAAAGAAAACTTTATTTTTTTTCTAACATCAATACACTTTACAATCTACTTCCGAACTCTAGGCGTGACTTTCTAAGACCGACTCTTATGATTTTACTTTTGATCGGATCCGATTACTTTCTTTTGTCATCCCTCAACATCCCCACCGTCCACGCATTTGCTAGGCGTCCGCGATCGTTGCCACGTGCTCTTTCTTCTAGAACCTTCGGTGGAAGGACAGTTGCGATGTTGATGGTTCATTAGGCACTTCAGCGATATACATTGTCGCCGAGTGCCGCCACATCTTTATCTCTATCGTCAGTCCGTCGGATTTGAAGTATGCCGGTCGTGACACGGTCATAAAATTTGCTAGGGTATAAAGCCAGGTATAATTCCTTAGGAAATTTTGAAAACAGATGGGAGGGTGCAAACCATTGGAGGCGGAGCAAAATACAATTTTGCAATGTCCGTCTGTTGCGATTCTGTCCTGCTTCTGTCGTCCTGTTTCTTAAAAACTCTATAATTTTCACTGCTTTAATACTTTTCTTGAACTATCAATATTATATAGCAGTGCACTATATCCAATTAATAATAATAGCAGGATACTCTGAATTGAAATTAATACGTACAGTACATTGAGTACATAAAAAATAAATATTATTGTTTAATAAAATAATTAAAATTAATAATATTAAATTCACAATAACAAATTCTAAAATAAATTTAATATTAATCAACTTAAAAAAAATTAAATTACTTAATTTAATATTAAATTTCAAAAAAATTTTATAAAAATATCTATAATTCCCAAAATTATTGTTTTTATTTAAACTATTTTTTGTTAAATTAATATTTTTAGTTATATAGTTTAATAAAAACATTAATTTTGTAAATTAAAAATTTAAAAATATTAATATAACTATAGATAATTTTAAGATATTAATCTATTATTAATGAAAACTTTTATAATTCTATTCTTCCTTATATTTATAAATTTAAATATTAACTTAATTTTAATTTTAAATTATTTTTATTTAAATACCTTTATATCACCTTTAAAACAAATATTATATTTAATTTTTTATATTATTTTTATAAAAATAAATATCATTAACATATAAACAAATAATTTCATTAAACGTATATATCTTATTAATTATTTTTATTAGAGGAATTTTAATTTTATTTTCTTATTTTATTAGTTTAATTAATAAACCATTTAAAAAAACCAATTATTTAAATTTATTTTTTACAAATTTAATTTTAATATTAACTTTTTTATTCTTAATTAATCATTATGATATAAATATTAAAATATTAAATTTTAATTATTACAAAAATAATAAAATTTATAATATTAAAAAATTATATTTAAATCCCAACTATTATATTCTTTTAATATTTATTATTTTCTTAATTATTATATTATTTATTATAACAAAAATTTGTTATATTAAAAACAAAAACTTACGAGCAAGAAAATGAAAAAAGTAATTTCATCAATTTATAAAATTCATATAATAAATTTACCAATATCATTTATTAATTTACCTGCAACAATTAATATTAATTACTTATGAAATTTTGGATCAATACTTGGAATATTTATAATAATTATTTAAATCTAACTCTTTTAAAAAATCATACAATTGAAATTATTTGAACTTTAACTCCTATAATTATTTTAATAATTATTTGTTTTCCATCCTTAAAAATTTTATATTATATTGATGAAATTATAAATCCTTATTTTTCTATTAAAGCTATTGGCCATCAATGATATTGATCTTATGAATATCCAGAATTTAATAATTATGAATTTGATTCATATATATTAAATTATGAACTAATAAATCAATTTCGATTATTATAAACTGATAATCGATTAATTATTCCATTTAAAATTTCTATACGAATAATTATTTCTTCATTAGATGTTATTCATTCATGAACTATTCCATCATTAGGAATTAAAGTAGATGCTATTCCTGGTCGAATTAATCAATTAAATTTATTTTGTATTCGTCCAGGAATTTATTTTGGACAATGCTCTGAAATTTGTGGAATAAATCATAGATTTATACCTATTATATTAGAAAGAACTTCTTATGAATTATTTATAAATTCAATTAAAAATAAAATTTGAAAAATTAGTTAATTTAAATAACATTATATTGTCATTCTAAAATTAATATTTTATTATTATTTTTCTATCATTAGAAGTCAGAAATAAAGAATTGATCTTTTAAATCAATTATAGTAATTAAAATTTACTTCTAACGAATACCACAAATAATACCTATTAATTGATTAGTTATCTTTATAATATGTTTATTTACTATTATAATTTTAATAAATTCATTTTTATTATATATTATCATAAAAAATATTTATAATATAAATAATAATAATAATAATAAAAATAATTTAATTAAAAAATGAAAATGATTATGATAAACAATTTATGTGAAATATTTGATCCTTCAATTAATAATTATATTCAATTAAATTGAATTTTTATAATTTTACCAATTATTTTATTTCCAAATTCATATTGATTAATTCCTTCGCGAATTTTAATAATTTTTAAATTATTTATTGAATATTTATTTAATGAATTTAAAATAATTATAACTAATAAATATTCGATAAATATTTTTTCATTCTTAAGAATTATAATTTATATTATAATATTAAATTTATTTAGATTAATTCCTTATATCTTTACATCAACAAGACATTTAATATTTAATCTATCAATAGCATTATCTTTATGATTAAGATTTTTAATTTACTCAATTATTAATTTTCCTATAAAAACTTTAAGACATTTAGTACCATTAAATTCTCCAAAATTTTTAATAAATTTTATAGTAATTATTGAACTTATTAGACTTTTTATTCGCCCTTGAACATTATCAATTCGTCTTTCAGCAAATTTAATTTCAGGACATCTTATTCTTATTTTACTAAGAAATTTTATAATAAACTTCATTATTTTATCACCATTAACTTTAATAATTCAAAATATATTATTAATTCTAGAAATTTCAATAGCTTTAATTCAAGCTTATGTATTCTCAATTTTATTAACATTATATTTTTCTGAATCAAATTAATGAAAAAAATCTTTCCTTTTCATATTGTTACTATTAGACCATGACCAATTATTGTTTCTTTTAATACTATAAATATATTATTAAGAACAATTTTATGAATTTATTTAAATAATTTATTAATTATAATCTTAAATTTATTAATTTTAATTTTATCAACAATAATATGATTCCGAGATATTATTCGAGAAAGAACATTTCAAGGAATACATTCTTTTTATATTTTATCAATAATAAAATTTAGAATAATTATATTTATTATTTCTGAACTATTTTTTTTATTTCATTTTTTTGAACATTCTTCCATAATTCAATTTCTCCTTCAATTGAAATTAATTTAATATGACCACCTAAAATAATTAAATTTTTTAATCCATTTGAAATCCCTTTATTAAACTCAATTATTTTAATTATATCAGGATTTTCAGTAACATTAAGACATTATAATATATTAAATAACAAATTTAAATCAAGAATATCAATATTAATATCAACAATTTTTTTAGGATTTTATTTTAATTTTATACAAATTTTTGAATATTATAATTCATTCTTCTGTATTAATGATAGAATTTTTGGATCTATTTTTTTTTTATCCACTGGTTTTCATGGTATTCATGTCTTAATTGGAACATTATTTTTATTATATTCTTTAATTCGAATAATAAAAAATCATTTTTCAACAATTCATCATATTAATTTTGAATTTGCTATTTGATATTGACATCTTGTTGATGTAATTTGATTATTCATTTACATATTTTATTATATCATTATAAATTAAATTAAATTTTAAATATATAGTATAATTAAATTACATTTAATTTCCAATTAAAAAATTTAATATTAAATTAATATATTTAATTAATATAATTTATTATTTATTAACTTTTATAATATTAATAATTATTTTTTTATTAAATAAATTTTTATCAATATATAAAAAATTTAATATAGAAAAAAACTTACCTTATGAATGTGGATTTAATCCAATCACAAAAATAAATATTCCATTTTCATTACCATTTTATTTAATTTCATTAACATTTTTAATTTTTGATGTAGAAATTATTTTACTAATTCCTTTAATTTCATATATCAAAACATTAAATTTTTTATATTTATTTATTTTAATAACTTTTTTATTTTTAATATTAATTTTTTCTTTATTAATAGAATGATCATGTAATTATTTAAATTGAATATTTTAAACTATTCTAATTAAATATTTTAATATATAAGGATTTAAAAAATAAATCAATCTTTAAGTCGAAATTAAAAGTAAATTTTACTTCTTATATAAATTTAAATTTATATATTAAATAAAATAAATTTTAAATTGAAGCCAAATTAGAGGCATTTTATTGTTAATAAAATAATTGAATTTAATATTCCAATTTATTAATATATTTATATATATTTATATATATATTTATATATATATATAAATATTATATAAAAAAAATTATTTTAAAAATTATACAAAATTTAAAATTTAATTTAAGTTATATAGTTTAAATAAAACATTATACTTTCAATATAAAATTATTAATAAATAAAAAATTAATTGTAAACAGAAATAATTTAATAAAGCTTCTAACTTTAATAATTGATTTAAAATATCATTATTTCTTATAATTTATTATTAATAATAATATTTAAAATTTAAATTCATATATATATATATATGTTATTTAAAAATTAAAAAAATTTCCCTAATATTTTCAATATTATGCTCTAATATAAGCTACTTAAATTCTATAAATAAACAAATTTTTTTTTCTTTTTATTTAATATATGAATATAATTTAAATTAAATTAATATCATTAATATTAATAAATATAAATATAATAATAATAATAAAGAAATTTTAAATATAAAATTTATTTCTAATATATCACAAATATATCTTATAATTTTTCCTATAAATTTTTCTAATAAACCTTTCTCAAAATAAAATACATAATAAATTATTTTATTTATTAATTGTTTTATTATAAACTTATAAAAAAATTCTATTATAAAAAATCTTTTAATAAATATCTTACTTTTTTTAAAAAAAAATTAATATTTAATATTAATATTGAAAATATTGATCCTAGTAAAATTATTTTAAATACAAAATATTTATAAATACAAATTAAATTAATATTTAAATGATAAAAAAATAAATTAAAAATAAATTTTCTTAAAATTAATATTATTATTAAAATTATTGATATAACTCTAATTATAATATAATCTTCTCTTAAATATATTAAATTTTTTATATAATTATTTGTTATTATTATAAATATTAATTTTAATTATAAATATTAATATTAAATAAAATTAAATAATTAGAATAATAATTATTTCCTAAACCGCCAACTAAATTAACTCATTTTAATCAATTTATATTTATTAAAAAATTTAATCTCAATAAAAATATTAAATTTCTTAAAATATAAAAATTTATAAACTTAAATAAGATAATAATAACAATTACAATTGTAACCTCATTCATTTTTAAATTAAACTTATAATATTAATTTTTTGATGACCAAATTCATAATTTGTTCTAACTAATAGTGATAGACCTATAACTCCTTCACATACAGAATAAATTAAATAAATTAAATAAATTCATCTATTAAAATCAATTAAAATTATATAAAATAAAATAATTGAAATTAAATATTCCAACCCAATTAAAAAATTTAAAAAATAAATATTATTATTTAATAAAATAACTAAAATTATTAAAACAAAATTCAAAATAATAAATTCTAAAATAAATTTAATATTAACCAACTTAAAAAAATTAAATTTCTTAATATAATATTAAATTTCAAAAAAATTTTATAAAAATATATATAATTCCCAAAATTATTGTTTTTATTTAAACTATTTTTTGTTAAATTTATATATTAGTTATATAGTTTAATAAAAACATTAATTTTGTAAATTAAAAATTTAAAAATATTAATATAACTAATAAAATAATTTTAATATATTAAATTTATTACTATTAATGAAAACTCTTATAATTGTATTCTTCTTTATATTTGTAAATCTATTAAATTTTAATTATTACAAAAATAATAATAAAATTTATAATATTAAAAAATTATATTTAAATCCCAATTATTATATTCTTTTAATATTTATTATTTTCTTAATTACTATATTATTTATTATAACAAAAATTTGTTATATTAAAAATAAAAACTTACGAGCAAAAAATGAATAAAATAATTTCATCAATTTATAAAATTCATATATTAAATTGTTACGCCACGAGGCTTACCACAGGCTGTATTTTATAACCGTCGCTCGCGGTCCTACAACGTCGCAGACGGATCGTCGCGGCTGCCCGGCAAACAAACATTGTAGTGGCAAGCGCATGGTTCATTAAGGGGGTCGCCTTCCAGAAAAGACGAAAATAATCGAAGGGCGTGCAGTTCCTTCTGACGAGTCAAGCGTGACACTTCGACAAATCTGACGAGCAAACGAATTTATCTAGAGATCAAAGTCGAGCCAAAATTCTGTAACATCTTCATCATATTATTGTAAAATATATTGTTCTATGTTAACACTGTTAATACAGTGTTACATTCATTAAACCACCTCTGTTATCCTAAACGAAACAGGGGAACGACTATTTCGCGGCGTCGATTAACATAATCGTAGCGGGAACTTACAACTCTCGTTGACGTGCTATCTCGCGATCACGTCTCTCCGCGAACGGTCGTAACAATATGTTTGTTGTTTTATTTATGTAATATCGTTCGTCTTTGTTAATTATTTTTATCGGTGGGATGTGCTTTTTCATTTTAGTTATGCTTATAGTCTTGTTAGTAGAGGACACGGGTTTCCACCATTTAGCTATGGGCGTTGCCGTTCGTAACTTTCTTTTCCCCACTTGCCGCACTTTTTCTGAATCACTGTTTTACACGTCCGTTTAACTCGGCTGCGCGGAACTCGATTTATAACATTGAGAACATTTATATCGAAAATTCTTTCTCGCATTAAGCTTCTGTATTGATACAAAAGGCACGAATTAAGATATATGACTGTTCACAAGTATTAGAGCACTTGCTGATCTTATAGATTTTATAGAAAATGTGATACATGATTGACCAAGATTATTAAGAAAATGAAGTTTACATCCGTATGAGATTAACGATCCGAAACACACACTTTGTGAAAATGTACTAAAATACCTAATGTCCGTACCGTAAATACAACGAAAAACGTAACGTGTAGATTGCGGATGTTTATGAATGTAAAATTTGCGAAAAGCATATGAGATTTATACACATAAAATATACAAATATTGATATATGCACGAAAAATATGCGTATCTGCACAAAAAATATGTACAATTTGTGAGTAATATGTTCAATATTGATTTATTAACGTTATGTGAATTGATACAAAAGGATATTTAACAATTTCGTTTTAAACAAAAAATCTATTTATGACGACGCGCCAAAATTCGCATTACGATAAATTACGATAAATTATAAATTACTTTTCCGTATCTGCAGCACTCGAATTGTACAAGTAATGTGTGCGTTTGAGGGCCCGACCTTTTGGTCGACCGCGCCATACCTGCAGTAAAAACGCATACTGGCTTCGCATTTAGATGTTCGCGTTCGACTTGGGAATGGCGCGCATAGATGGTCGGCGCGCGACTTGCCCTCTCCTTGCGGATCATTGGACAAGTTAAACCTACCCTTTCGGGCGGCAGCTCGCTTAGCTGGCGCCACGCGATACCTGCCACCATATAGCTCGGTCCCAGCAGGTTGGCTCTCCAGCCGATTATTCCTGCTCGGCAACCATTTTGTATGCTTACCGCTTGCACCGACGGTCACAGGTTTCCTCTCCAGCTCGCACGCTTCGTGCTTTTTTCTGCGCCCCGGTTCTTCGTTACTCTTGTTTTCTTGGTACTATCTTGTTTATTGTTCTATCTTCGATCCAGTGTTCTGTTTGTTGTATCCGTTTATTTCTTCGTTGCGATTCTTTGTTTGGTTGTTGTTGTTGTCTCTATAAACTTGAAATATAAATGCAATTTCCTTTTAAATACAGTAACGAGGTTTATTCAATTTCGATAACATTGTATTAGTAAGATATCGAAGCTAGCAACTTTTCGTTGAAGTTTATTTTATATTTCTTAAATTATTCGGGTAAAGATAACTCCACACTGACGGCCTATTGTCCACAGACAGATGTCGTAGTAATCGGCGGACAATGTCTGTCAGTGAAACTTAAGGCGCGTACGGGCAGACTACAGGCGTCTGTAGACATTGCCTGCCGACAACACATGCCAAAACATGTATATAAACTGCCTGCAAGCAACGTCGCTTGTCCACTAGAAGTTTGCCGGGTATCACTGCTTATCGATGAGTCGAAGATGCCTTGGAGATGCAACACACGGATCGTTTAAATCTACCTGTAATCCAATCAAGCTAGCCTAAAAAAAAGACAAATTCAACATTAAATTGTATCGGACATTTTGCTACAACGCTCAACTGATAGAAATCATGCTCAGGAACAAATATATGTCTTTGCTAACTTTCTAAATATATGTAGACGACGTTTTAAATTGCTAGTAGTTGAAACAAACAATATGATATATTTTTGAGTGATCTATAAGGATTTACAGGCCCACTGGGAAATCTTATTAGTGTTCTCTTGCACTATGTATTAAAGCGCATCAACACCGATAGAAGCACTGTACACGCGATATCGTCGCGTCGTGTCTCCTGAAAATCGCCGATAAGTCGCTCGAAACTTTACTGGAAACATTTCTCCATGTTCTACTGACAATCACATAGCATGTGTCATTGCTGGAATTTGATAAATTTGGTTGAGAACACGAAAGAATTTTCCGTTTACAGTAAAGCAAGGGACTATCGAGTTGGAACAATTCGTGTTTGAAAATAGCGTTCTATGCTAAAATAGCGGTGGAAATTATACTACATGTAAAAGTGAGTCATAAAAACAAATACAATTTTCTTATTTTCTATCTTTTTTACTTTTATCGCAAGTTTGATTTCTATACATATAACTGTTTTCAATTTAAGGAGGACCTTATTTTCTTAAGGGCTTTTCATACAAATTTGAAAAATAACTGTTGTTTTTGATCCCTTATCTCTATCTTTATCCTTCTATTTTTGTGAGACTGTATCGGTTATTTATTCTTAATTTTTACAATCCGAAGTCTAATTTATGTGCCGTATTAATTTTCTGTGAATAATTTAGAGATATGTGAAATCTTGCTATATATATATATATACTGTTTGGTACCTATTAGAAGTGCGTTCGATCTAGCGTGGAAAATTCTTAATTTTAATAAAATAGTTTCAAATTGCTAAGGCTGGGGCAAACTAAGAAGTTTCTGGAATATACAGGGTAGTAAGTCGCTTCGCAAATATGTGTACATCGGGACAATATGTTACATATGTAATCCCTTACACAGTTTCATATTATCTTGTAAAATAATCATTCTTCTTTTAATATCAGTTGGTTTTTGTATTTTTATTTCATTTATCTCATAGATTATAATTCCTTTAGGAAATTTTTGCAAAAATTTTCGCGCGTATTCCAAGTTGGCCCGTTGACTAGTTGGCAAAAAGAATTCCGCCGGCAGACGTATGCCGGTGCCGTAAATCATTTCGGCCGCCGTTGCGTTTAGGTCCTCCTTTATCGCGGTTCTTATACGTAATAAGACGATCGGGAGAATTCCGACCCAGTTGCTCGTGTCGTGGCATTTGATCGCCGCCTTTAATTGTCTGTGTAGGCGTTCTACCATCCCGTTAGACGCTGGATGGTAGGCCGTTGTACGCAAATGTTTGACGCCGAGCAACCGGCATAATTCCTCGAATAAACGCGATTCGAATTGACGTCCTTGATCAGTCCTAATTTTCAAGGATACGCCGAAACGAGATATCCAGTTAGAAAGGAGGGCCGAAGCCACGGTTGACGCTTCCATATCGGCGATAGGTATGGCTTCAGGCCAACGCGAAAAACGATCGATACACGTAAGGCAATAACGGTATCCTTGCGAATATTGCATTGTGATGATATCTACGTGTATATGCTCGAACCGGCCCGCTAGTGTTCCGAACGTTCCGACGGGCGAGGATACGTGTCTGGTGACTTTGTTGCGCTGACACGGTATGCATTGTCGTGTCCACGTTCGGCAATCTTTATTTACCGACGGCCAGACGAAGCGCGTCGCTACCAATTTTCGCGTAGCTCGCATCGCCGGGTGGGAAAGTCCATGTAGCGCTTGGAATACGGTGCGGCGTAACGGTTCCGGTACGTACGGTCGCACGGTCTCGGTTTTAATATCGCAGTATAACTCGACGTTGTGATCGGGAAATCGTACTTTTCTCAGCTGCAACGCGCTCGAGCCAGCGTTGATAATTTTGCGTAGCTCGCTATCCTTTTCTTGCGCTGCAGCTAGCGTATGGTGATCTATTGGTTTTCCGATCGCTTCGATGCGAGATAGAGTATCGGCTACGTTATTTTCTACCCCTTTTATGTGACGGATATCCGTCGTAAACTGTCCGACGTAGTCCAGATGTCGAAACTGTCTCGGCGAACACTTATCGAGGTTCTACAAACATTGTGGCCTTTTTCCTACTTAGTTCGGTAATTTTCAATTTTAAGGTGTTGAACAATTTCGTTTCGTTGTAATTTAAGATTTGTTAACGAGCACTTTTCACAAACTGACCGCTGTTACTTGTCTGTGGATCGTTGTTTTGTGAATACGGTGAATGTAGGAATAAGAAAGAAGAGAAGCAATTGAGATACAACGAGATACCTTACAGATTTTATATCTAGACAAATAAAGTCAAAAGAAATATAATTTAACCAGTGTCTGGATCCATTTGGACTAGTCAGCAAATAACGGAAGTTGTTTAACTTAGTGTCATAAGAAGCCAAGGTATCTCTAAACGACGGATTTAGTATCAACATTCATTGTAACTTCAAAGAATTGTGTCGGACTTAGGCATGGTCTTCTGTGCAGTTGACCGAACGTTGCGCATTTCCAGAATTTAGCTATCGTCCAATATCATTTTGATCGTGAGATTCTCAAAAATCCAATTAAATCGTTTTATAACAATGAAATAAAAAATATGAAAACTTCGTTTTTCTTATTTTGGCAATTTATGAGTAATTGCGTTATCGCTGGAGCAGACAAAGAAAACACCGGAAACTACTTGCAGTGATCAGTTCCGCGAAGTAGTGGGGATAACTCGTATCCGCTTAAAATTTGAAGAGACAAATTTTCGACTCTCTGAGCGACGTTTATTTCGTCAGGACTATCAATTGTCGTTTGAACGTTGTGTTTCGATCGTTCGCGGAGAGACGCGATCGCGAGATAGCACGTCAACGAGAGTTGTAAGTTCCCGTTACGATTAAATAATCGACGCCACGAACTGATCGATTCCCTTATTTCGATTAGGATAATAAGGGTAGTTCAATGAATTCCACAGAATTAACACAAATAAATTAACGTTTATTTTAACAAATTATCAACTAGGAAGACATAAAGAGAACAACAAAAAGAAATGTAACTGCGTTTTGCTTGATAAGTAATGCGCGATATAAGAGATGTGTTGACGGTTCGGCTTCTCGAAAAGTTCTGCACGCCTTTCGATTTTTTCCGTTTTTTCTGGAAGGCGACCCTCACTACGTTCGGATCACGCCACATTCTTTTACGCGATGTAAAATAACGGCCACGAATCGACGTTTCTGGAGGTCGCCCTGCTTAATGAACCATGCGCTTGCCACTACAATGTTTGTTTGCCGGGCAGCCGCGACGATCCGTCTGCGACATTATAGTGCCGCGATCGACAGTTAAGAATATGATCTATGGTAAGCCGCATGGCGTAACACGTTGCATTAATTTCTCTAATGTAATTTCGCGTACCTTTAACTGTAACTCAGTTCTTTCGGTACTTAACGAGAGAGCCGAAAATTTCGTCGTTTTAAAGTTTGACGATCTCGATAATTGTTAATTGTGTAATTTCGTGCTCCTGATAAGGATCGATAACTTACAATTAATATGCATAAAAATAATTACAAATTGTTAAATATGCCCGCCTTGATATTCAGTACATTTATTATTTCTTCGTAACATGTTTTTAAAGACGCTTAATAATATCTCTTCACTTATTTGTGACACTCGCCTTTCGATATTCTCCTCAGCGGTTTCGATTTGTACACATCAGTCTCTAACATCCCACAGAGAAAGAAGATTATTCTATTCTCTCCGTTTATTACGCCCCAAGGCTTACTATAGGCCGTGTTCCTAACCGTCGCAAACAGATCGTCTTACATGACCGTCGAGATATACACACAGTAGCGATAAACGCATAGTTGTCGTCAAGCAGCGAGTTCCAGAAACATCTATTCGCCTTCGGTGCGTTATTTTATCCGCATAAAGAAACTGGTATACGTGATCATAGGCACGAACGGTGGCGTGATCCGAGCGTAGTGGGGGTCGTCTTCCAGAGAAGACAACGAAAAGGATCGAAGAGTAATCGGTCCCTTCTGAAGAGTCAAACGTTATAAATTGCTTAGTCTAACGAATTCATTGAGAGATATCGCAATGTCGGGTTGAATTCCTATAACATATCAACTGTATTTATTGCTAAATAATTTGTGACGTTTTTATTATTACATTCATTATTTTTAAATATACAAGCTATATTAACCTGTTAATACAGTGTTAAATTCATTGAACCACCCCTATTATCGTAACAGAAATCAGGGGATCGATCAGTTCGTGGCGTCGGTTATCTAATTGCAACGGGAATTTGCTACTCCCGTTGACGTGCTTTCTCGCGATCGCGTCTCTCCGCGAATGCTCGAATAAACACGGATTGCTTTTTAACTAAACGTATTCATACCCTGTTTTCTCAAAATCGAAAGCTTAAAACATCCGTTCTTACTGATGTTATTTCAATTATATTTATATCGCGTTATTTCAATTATCTAATATATTTTTTACTTTTTTCATGTAAAATCATCATTTTACCAATTGTATCATAATTATTAGGAAGCTCTGTTAGAATTTAATCTTGGAATTAAGATTAATAATCTGTGGAAGACACAATGTTTGTGTTGAAACAATATAATGTGATATTTATTAAACAATTATTACAGGAATTATAAGTGTGTGTGTTCTGGAATGTAGACAGTTGACTGACTGGCACAGACACAGACACAGACTGACTGGCTTAGTGACCCATCGCCCTTGAAAAGGTTTTGAACCCCACTCTCTATGCAGTAATGAGTGTGACCTGTGTGGGTGTCTGTGTGGCGTCACATGTGCCACAGAACCTTCTAGTAGCTTCTCGACGTGCCCATCGGGAATGTTCCATCCATATTCCTACGCTTCTTCCGCCGAATTCTCGAAAGAGCATGCACGTGCAAGCCGCCGTGGTACATCTCACGAACGCACGCTAATGAGGATATCGCTGAACAACGAAGGAAAGAATCCGTTCGATCAATCACCTCATCTGTATGCGATTAATATCGTTGTATTCCAACAAACTCTGAACAATAACTTAAACACGAAACTGTAATTTGTGTCTTTGTAATTTGCAACGTTGTTAAAATTTTGTATCTCCCTTTGCAAATGCAAATAATTTAAATGAAAAAATACATGGTTTTTAAATCGTTTTTCTTATATCCGTAATAAAATTTCGTTCTACAGTGAATGCATTTATTATTCAACGACGTGATTTTCGGTTGTTTATTGGAAAGTTATAATGCTGCTGATCTATAGAATTAGTACTGACTGTTATAGTAATATGCACAGCGAGTCATTCGTAATAAATTGTAATTACTTGTAATGTATATCGATTGTAATTACTTGTAAACCACTCAATTTATAAATGCATACATATGTGGCGGCACTCGACAGCACAAATACGACAACTCGACACTAACTAATACCAGACAACGGCAGCGCAGTGGTTAGCGCCTCAAGTTACGACCGTTCGGGATCTGGGTTCTTAAATCCCGGCGACCGTAGTCCGATTTTTCTTCCACGATTCTTAAATGAAAAGAAAATACAGCGGTACCCTAGCAGCGACATCTACAGCCAGCGGTAGATCTTTCTTCATCGCCCCGCGATGCTCGCCGCTGCGAGCTATCTCTCTAGTAAGGAGAACCATAGCACTATCTTCTAGGGCATCGTCAAAGGCACGCGGACTACTTCACTGGTCGTAACTGTTTTATTCTTGTTTGACATATCGTTAGCGCGCCCGGAATCACGATCATTGAAATCTCATTAGCTCGATCACGTCGGGGTCACTTACACCTCACATATTTCAAATAAAATCTGCATAATTCTGAAGGAAACACAACTACATTTGGGTTATCTTGTTTTCACAGAAATCTGAGAATTGCTCAGAGTATTTTAATAAAATATTCAACTACTTTAAAACGCAAAAAATAGTTTATTGTATGGAATATATAGAGTGGGTCACGCAATTGTTTCGGCATAATTGAAAATTCGAAATGTGTAGCTTTAAAAATATTGCAGAGGAAAAATCGGATTCGTCGAGGACAACCTTCGTTCAGAAAGTAAGGGAAATTGGCATTGCTGCTAATTGGTCAATTTGTATATCGGTGGTTAGAAAAGGATGCTAGCCGTTCTCGAGAGAAAGTCTCTAGTGGGAGACGTCGTTCGTTAAAAAATAGGCGTTTCGACCGTTCGCGGAGAGACGCGATCGCGAGATAGCACGTCAACGAGAGTTGTAAGTTCCCGTTACGATTAAATAATCGACGCCACGAACTGATCGATCCCCTTATTTCGATTATGATAATAAGGGTAGTTCAATGAAATTCCACAGAATTAACACAAATAAATTAATGTTTATTTCAACAACTTATTAACTAGAAAGATATAAAAGGAACAAAAAAAAATGTAACTGCGTTTTGATTGATAAGTAAAGCGCGACGTATCAGATGTGTTGACGGTTTGACTTCTCGAAAAGTTCTGAACGCCTTTCGATTTTTTTTCGTTTTTTCTGGAAGGCGACCCCCACTACGTTCGGATCACGCCACATTCTTTTACGCGAGGTAAAATAACGGCCACGATTCGACGTTTCTGGAAGTCGCCCTGCTTAATGAACCACGCGCTTGCCACTACAATGTTTGTTTGCCGGGCAGACGCGACGATCCGTCTGCGACATTATAGTGCCGCGATCGATAGTTAAGAATATGACCTATGATAAGCCGCATGGCGTAACATTCTCCCCCCGTTGAGAGGGTACCGATCAAACTAGCGAGGTGTGGCTGAAATTCCCATCTTATTTCGTCTCGGTGGCTAGTTGTTCGGGTTTCTCGAGATCGGGTTGAATTGGCAGTGGGACAAGCCTTTTGACGCCCCGATCCAAAATGCTCTTTGCCGTCTGAACTGTAGCTGTCCGGATGACACCATCGGCGCCTGGATGAAGCTTGATAACTCGGCCCAGAGACCAATGCATGGAGGGAACGTTGTCCTCTCTGAGGATGACGATTGTGCCCTTTTGGATGCTGTGTCCACCCTTGCTCCATTTATTGCGGTTGGTTAGCTCGTTCAAATACTCCTTATGCCAGCGGTTCCAAAAATGTTGTTTAAGCTGTTGGATATGCTGCCATTCGGAGAGTCGGTTCGATGGAATGTCTCTGAAATCTCGATCACGTAAGCACATTAATGAATCGCCAATGAGGAAATGTCCGGGAGTGAGGGCTAGGAGATCATTTGGATCGGTGGAGATAGAAGTTAGCGGGCGGGAATTGAGGACTGCTTCTATTTCTATGATAAGAGTATTACGGTGTTAAGCTCCTATGTTTCTGTTTCTCCACTCGCGCTGCGCCATAATATCCTTTGATATTTCCGATCCTCTGGTCGTACGAGGAATTGCCGATACATTTTCTCGATGTCGCCAGTGAGTACGTACTGATGAGCGCGGAATCTAATTAATATACAAAATAAATTGTGAATTGATTCGAGAATATAGGATTTCCCCATTTTCATGATTATCGTGATTTTTGTATAAATATATTTGTGAAGATACTAATAATTAGGTACTTATAAATTAGTATTATCAATTATTTTGCATTTATAATTCCGCCTCTAGTATAAGTGTTAATTGAAAACTAACTTTATGTTTCAAAAAGTACTAGCAAAGTCGTTGAGTAACAAGCCACTGATGCTAACACAAATAGCATTGTCGTAATTAAATATTTCTAAATATTCATTTTTCATTTTGAACCTATAGAAACAATTTATTATATATACTATTAGCTAAGTAATTGCATATTTAATTAAGTCGAAATATAAAACTTAGTTATTTTGATAATTTAGAAAATAAAAAACTGACAAACATTTCAATTTAATTTATGGTTGGAACAAAAGACAGTTATTTTTCATTAAATGAAATATTGCAATGCAGAGTACTTTCCAAAATACGCCGAGAGTATTCCTGATGGTGAAACGAGCGTTGCTTCATCGAACGCAGCTAAAGAAAACATCTATGTAGTTGGTGGTACGATGCCCGAAATAGAGGGCGATAAATTGTACAATACCTGTACTATTTGGGGTCCCGATGGAACTTTGATAGCAAAACACCGAAAGGTAAGTAATATATTCCTTTATGGCTTTGAATTTGAAAATATTGGGGTGAAGAAAGTGACTCTATCTAGGAATAATTTAGGAATATACATATGTACATACGTATACTATAACCAGTTCTATAATTTACGGTTTATAAAATACGTTATGATACGGGAAACGCCCATTTTTGTTGTAATGTGTTTGTTGTTGTATAAATTTTTCACATACGAAAATACTTATTTTTTCTCCTTTTTAAACATTATTAAATGATAAGATTTTTTAATAAAAGAAAGTGATAAAAACGCTGTCAGTTATTAAATAAAAAATAATTAAAGTTTAGGAGTTGGTAACTTTGATATTAAATTACAAAAGTTGCAGCAATAGAATTAGCGATTACATTTTTATGTTATTAGGTACATCTATTCGTGTTAAGGAAATTCGAGGATTTGGGAATACAAATAATTGACTATATTTCCCACACAACAGTTATACATCTATATTACACTCTGAAGAACGTCTTGCACGCACGCTTGTCGCCAACCGACTATCCTAGATTCTTCTAACATCTGGCAACAGTCTTTTGTCTCAACTAAGGCCTGGACGCCCTCTGACCCTTACACACACTCTCATGTACAGTGTAAATGTACCACTTCCCTAACAATTTTTATGATTAGATTTAAATTATTAATATTTGTATTTTTAGTAATATTAATTAGTTCTTTTATTTAATTATATAGAATTAGATATATAAATTTAAATAATAAATATTTAATTAATCGTTTTTATTATTTAATATTAATGTTTTTAATATCAATAATTTTTTAGATTTTGAGACCTAATATATTAACATTATTATTAGGATGAGATGGTCTGGGTTTAATTTCTTATTGTTTAATTATTTATTATCAAAAATTTTTATCATTTAATTCAGGAATAATTATAGTAATTTTAAATCGTGTAGGAGATTCTAGTTTATTAATAATTATTTCTTTTTTAGTAATTTTTGGTACATGAAATTTAATTTTATATAAAATAGATTTATTAATTTTATTAATGTTCTTTTTAATAGTATTTACAAAAAGTGCGCAATTAATATTTATGATGTGATTACCAGCTGCAATAATTACTCCTACTTCTGTGTCTTCATTAGTTCATTCATCAACTTTAGTTACTGCTGGAATTTATTTATTAATCAATTATGAGATAATAATTGATGTTAAATATAAAAGATTTATTTTAATAATTTCAAGGACAACAATATTAGTTTCAGGAGTTATAGCTAATTTTGAAATAGATTTTAAAAAGATTATTGCTTTATCAACATTACGTCAATTAGGTCTTATAATAAGAATTTATTCTTTAGGAATAACAGATTTAACATTTTTACATTTATTTATTCATGCATTTTTTAAATCTATAATATTTATGTGTGTTGGAAGATTTATTCATTATATAAATGGTATTCAGAATTTTCGTTTTTATTCTGGTATATTTTATTTATATCCAATAAAAGGATTATTAATAATATTTTCATTATTAATATTATGTGGATTTCCGTTTTTAGTAGGATTTTATTCTAAAGATTTAATTGTTGAATATTATTTTTTAAATATGAAAAGAATTTTTAGTACAATAAATTTAATTTTTGGAACAATTTTTACAGTATCATATTCTTTTCGTACAATATTTATAATAATGGGAAATAATTATATCATAAATTTAATTTATTTAAATGAAGATTGTATTATAGCTGGAATTATATCAGTAATTTTAATAATTATATTAATTTTAAGAAAATTTATTTTCAATTTTTTCTTTTATCAATTAAATATTAATTTAATTTATAGTTATAAATATCTTGTATTTAAGATAATATTATTAGGATTAATATTTTTAGTATTAATATTAAATATTTATTT
>NW_022885241.1:0-21392 GCF_011952205.1 Bombus bifarius
TGGATCCATTTGGACTAGTCAGCAAATAACGGAAATTGTTTAACTTAGTGTCATAAGAAGCCAAGGTATCTCTAAACGACGGATTTAGTATCAACATTCATTGTAACTTCAAAGAATTGTGTCGGACTTAGGCATGGTCTTCTGTGCAGTTGACCGAACGTTGCGCATTTCCAGACTTTAGCTATCGTCCAATATCATTTTGATCGTGAGATTCTCAAAAATCCAATTAAATCGTTTTATAACAATGAAATAAAAAATATGAAAACTTCGTTTTTCTTATTTTGGCAATTTATGAGTAATTGCGTTATCGCTGGAGCAGACAAAGAAAACACCGGAAACTACTTGCAGTGATCAGTTCCGCGAAGTAGTGGGGATAACTCGTATCCGCTTAAAATTTGAAGAGACAAATTTTCGACTCTCTGAGCGACGTTTATTTCGTCAGGACTATCAATTGTCGTTTGAACGTTGTGTTTCGATCGTTCGCGGAGAGACGCGATCGCGAGATAGCACGTCAACGAGAGTTGTAAGTTCCCGTTACGATTAAATAATCGACGCCACGAACTGATCGATTCCCTTATTTCGATTAGGATAATAAGGGTAGTTCAATGAATTCCACAGAATTAACACAAATAAATTAACGTTTATTTTAACAAATTATCAACTAGGAAGACATAAAGAGAACAACAAAAAGAAATGTAACTGCGTTTTGCTTGATAAGTAATGCGCGATATAAGAGATGTGCTGGCGGTTCGGCTTCTCGAAAAGTTCTGCACGCCTTTCGATTTTTTCCGTTTTTTCTGGAAGGCGACCCTCACTACGTTCGGATCACGCCACATTCTTTTACGCGATGTAAAATAACGGCCACGAATCGACGTTTCTGGAGGTCGCCCTGCTTAATGAACCATGCGCTTGCCACTACAATGTTTGTTTGCCGGGCAGCCGCGACGATCCGTCTGCGACATTATAGTGCCGCGATCGACAGTTAAGAATATGATCTATGGTAAGCCGCATGGCGTAACACGTTGCATTAATTTCTCTAATGTAATTTCGCGTACCTTTAACTGTAACTCAGTTCTTTCGGTACTTAACGAGAGAGCCGAAAATTTCGTCGTTTTAAAGTTTGACGATCTCGATAATTGTTAATTGTGTAATTTCGTGCTCCTGATAAGGATCGATAACTTACAATTAATATGCATAAAAATAATTACAAATTGTTAAATATGCCCGCCTTGATATTCAGTACATTTATTATTTCTTCGTAACATGTTTTTAAAGACGCTTAATAATATCTCTTCACTTATTTGTGACACTCGCCTTTCGATATTCTCCTCAGCGGTTTCGATTTGTACACATCAGTCTCTAACATCCCACAGAGAAAGAAGATTATTCTATTCTCTCCGTTTATTACGCCCCAAGGCTTACTATAGGTCGTGTTCCTAACCGTCGCAAACAGATCGTCTTACATGACCGTCGAGATATACACAAAGTAGCGATAAACGCATAGTTGTCGTCAAGCAGCGAGTTCCAGAAACATCTATTCGCCTTCGGTGCGTTATTTTATCCGCATAAAGAAACTGGTATACGTGATCATAGGCACGAACGGTGGCGTGATCCGAGCGTAGTGGGGGTCGTCTTCCAGAGAAGACAACGAAAAGGATCGAAGAGTAATCGGTCCCTTCTGAAGAGTCAAACGTTATAAATTGCTTAGTCTAACGAATTCATTGAGAGATATCGCAATGTCGGGTTGAATTCCTATAACATATCAACTGTATTTATTGCTAAATAATTTGTGACGTTTTTATTATTACATTCATTATTTTTAAATATACAAGCTATATTAACCTGTTAATACAGTGTTAAATTCATTGAACCACCCCTATTATCGTAACAGAAATCAGGGGATCGATCAGTTCGTGGCGTCGGTTATCTAATTGCAACGGGAATTTACTACTCCCGTTGACGTGCTTTCTCGCGATCGCGTCTCTCCGCGAATGCTCGAATAAACATGGATTGCTTTTTAACTAAACGTATTCATACCCTGTTTTCTCAAAATCGAAAGCTTAAAACATCCGTTCTTACTGATGTTATTTCAATTATATTTATATCGCGTTATTTCAATTATCTAATATATTTTTTACTTTTTTCATGTAAAATCATCATTTTACCAATTGTATCATAATTATTAGGAAGCTCTGTTAGAATTTAATCTTGGAATTAAGATTAATAATCTGTGGAAGACACAATGTTTGTGTTGAAACAATATAATGTGATATTTATTAAACAATTATTACAGGAATTATAAGTGTGTGTGTTCTGGAATGTAGACAGTTGACTGACTGGCACAGACACAGACACAGACTGACTGGCTTAGTGACCCATCGCCCTTGAAAAGGTTTTGAACCCCACTCTCTATGCAGTAATGAGTGTGACCTGTGTGGGTGTCTGTGTGGCGTCACATGTGCCACAGAACCTTCTAGTAGCTTCTCGACGTGCCCATCGGGAATGTTCCATCCATATTCCTACGCTTCTTCCGCCGAATTCTCGAAAGAGCATGCACGTGCAAGCCGCCGTGGTACATCTCACGAACGCACGCTAATGAGGATATCGCTGAACAACGAAGGAAAGAATCCGTTCGATCAATCACCTCATCTGTATGCGATTAATATCGTTGTATTCCAACAAACTCTGAACAATAACTTAAACACGAAACTGTAATTTGTGTCTTTGTAATTTGCAACGTTGTTAAAATTTTGTATCTCCCTTTGCAAATGCAAATAATTTAAATGAAAAAATACATGGTTTTTAAATCGTTTTTCTTATATCCGTAATAAAATTTCGTTCTACAGTGAATGCATTTATTATTCAACGACGTGATTTTCGGTTGTTTATTGGAAAGTTATAATGCTGCTGATCTATAGAATTAGTACTGACTGTTATAGTAATATGCACAGCGAGTCATTCGTAATAAATTGTAATTACTTGTAATGTATATCGATTGTAATTACTTGTAAACCACTCAATTTATAAATGCATACATATGTGGCGGCACTCGACAGCACAAATACGACAACTCGACACTAACTAATACCAGACAACGGCAGCGCAGTGGTTAGCGCCTCAAGTTACGACCGTTCGGGATCTGGGTTCTTAAATCCCGGCGACCGTAGTCCGATTTTTCTTCCACGATTCTTAAATGAAAAGAAAATACAGCGGTACCCTAGCAGCGACATCTACAGCCAGCGGTAGATCTTTCTTCATCGCCCCGCGATGCTCGCCGCTGCGAGCTATCTCTCTAGTAAGGAGAACCATAGCACTATCTTCTAGGGCATCGTCAAAGGCACGCGGACTACTTCACTGGTCGTAACTGTTTTATTCTTGTTTGACATATCGTTAGCGCGCCCGGAATCACGATCATTGAAATCTCATTAGCTCGATCACGTCGGGGTCACTTACACCTCACATATTTCAAATAAAATCTGCATAATTCTGAAGGAAACACAACTACATTTGGGTTATCTTGTTTTCACAGAAATCTGAGAATTGCTCAGAGTATTTTAATAAAATATTCAACTACTTTAAAACGCAAAAAATAGTTTATTGTATGGAATATATAGAGTGGGTCACGCAATTGTTTCGGCATAATTGAAAATTCGAAATGTGTAGCTTTAAAAATATTGCAGAGGAAAAATCGGATTCGTCGAGGACAACCTTCGTTCAGAAAGTAAGGGAAATTGGCATTGCTGCTAATTGGTCAATTTGTATATCGGTGGTTAGAAAAGGATGCTAGCCGCTCTCGAGAGAAAGTCTCTAGTGGGAGACGTCGTTCGTTAAAAAATAGGCGTTTCGACTGTTCGCGGAGAGAAGCGATCGCGAGATAGCACGTCAACGAGAGTTGTAAGTTCCCGTTACGATTAAATAATCGACGCCACGAACTGATCGATCCCCTTATTTCGATTATGATAATAAGGGTAGTTCAATGAAATTCCACAGAATTAACACAAATAAATTAATGTTTATTTCAACAACTTATTAACTAGAAAGATATAAAAGGAACAAAAAAAATGTAACTGCGTTTTGATTGATAAGTAATGCGCAACGTATCAGATGTGTTGACGGTTTGACTTCTCGAAAAGTTCTGAACGCCTTTCGATTTTTTTTCGTTTTTTCTGGAAGGCGACCCCCACTACGTTCGGATCACGCCACATTCTTTTACGCGAGGTAAGATAACGGCCACGATTCGACGTTTCTGGAAGTCGCCCTGCTTAATGAACCACGCGCTTGCCACTACAATGTTTGTTTGCCGGGCAGACGCGACGATCCGTCTGCGACATTATAGTGCCGCGATCGATAGTTAAGAATATGACCTATGGTAAGCCGCATGGCGTAACATTCACCCTCCGTTGAGAGGGTACCGATCAAACTAGCGAGGTGTGGTTGAAGTTCCCATCTTATTTCGTCTCGGTGGCTAGTTGTTCGGGTTTCTTGAGATCGGGTTGAATTGGCAGTGGGACAAGCCTTTTGACGCCCCGATCCAAAATGCTCTTTGCCGTCTGAACTGTAGCTGTCCGGATGACACCATCGGCGCCTGGATGAACCTTGATAACTCGGCCCAGAGGCCAATGCATGGAGGGAACGTTGTCCTTTCTGAGGATGACGATTGTGCCCTTTTGGATGCTGTGTCCACCCTTGCTCCATTTATTGCGGTTGGTTAGCTCGTTCAAATACTCCTTATGCCAGCGGTTCCAAAAATGTTGTTTAAGCTGTTGGATATGCTGCCATTTGGAGAGTCGGTTCGATGGAATGTCCCTGAAATCTCGATCACGTAAGCACATTAATGAATCGCCAATGAGGAAATGTCCGGGAGTGAGGGCTAGGAGATCATTTGGATCGGTGGAGATAGAAGTTAGCGGGCGGGAATTGAGGACTGCTTCTATTTCTATGATAAGAGTATTACGGTGTTAAGCTCATAGGTTTCTGTTTCTCCACTCGCGCTGCGCCATAATATCCTTTGATATTTCCGATCCTCTGGTCGTACGAGGAATTGCCGATACATTTTCTCGATGTCGCCAGTGAGTACGTACTGATGAGCGCGGAATCTAATTAATATACAAAATAAATTGTGAATTGATTCGAGAATATAGGATTTCCCCATTTTCATGATTATCGTGATTTTTGTATAAATATATTTTTTAAGATACTAATAATTAGGTACTTATAAATTAGTATTATCAATTATTTTGCATTTATAATTCCGCCTCTAGTATAAGTGTTAATTGAAAACTAACTTTATGTTTCAAAAAGTACTAGCAAAGTCGTTGAGTAACAAGCCACTGATGCTAACACAAATAGCATTGTCGTAATTAAATATTTCTAAATATTCATTTTTCATTTTGAACCTATAGAAACAATTTATTATATATACTATTAGCTAAGTAATTGCATATTTAATTAAGTCGAAATATAAAACTTAGTTATTTTAATAATTTAGAAAATAAAAAACTGACAAACATTTCAATTTAATTTATGGTTGGAACAAAGACAGTTATTTTTCATTAATTGAAATATTGCAATGCAGAGTACTTTCCAAAATACGCCGAGAGTATTTCTGATGGTGAAACGAGCGTTGCTTCATCGAACGCAGCTAAAGAAAACAACATCTATGTAGTTGGTGGTACGATGCCTGAAATAGAGGGCGATAAATTGTACAATACCTGTACTATTTGGGGTCCCGATGGAACTTTGATAGCAAGACACCGAAAGGTAAGTAATATATTCCTTTATGGCTTTGAATTTGAAAATATTGGGGTGAAGAAAGTGACTCTATCTAGGAATAATTTAGGAATATACATATGTACATACGTATACTATAACCAATTCAATAATTTACGGTTTATAAAATACGTTATGATACGGGAAACGCCCATTTTTGTTGTAATGTGTTGTTGTATAAATTTTTCACATACGAAAATGCTTATTTTTTCTCCTTTTTAAACATTATTAAATGATAAGATTTTTTAATAAAAGAAAGTGATAAAAACGCTGGCAGTTATTAAATAAAAAATAATTAAAGTTTAGGAGTTGGTAACTTTGATATTAATTTACAAAAGTTGCAGCAATAGAATTAGCGATTACATTTTTATGTTATTAGGTACATCTATTCGTGTTAAGGAAATTCGAGGATTTGGGAATACAAATAATTGACTATATTTCCCACACAACAGTTATATATCTATATTACACTCTGAAGAACGTCTTGCACGCACGCTTGTCGCCAACCGACTATCCTAGATTCTTCTAACATCTGGCAACAGTCTTTTGTCTCAACTAAGCCCTTGACGCCCTCTGACCCTTACACACACACTCTCATGTACAGTGTAAATGTACCACTTCCCTAACAATTTTTATGATTAGATTTAAATTATTAATATTTGTATTTTTAGCAATATTAATTAGTTCTTTTATTTAATTATATAGAATTAGATATATAAATTTAAATAATAAATATTTAATTAATCGTTTTTATTATTTAATATTAATGTTTTTAATATCAATAATTTTTTAAATTTTGAGACGTAATATATTAACTTTATTATTAGGATGAGATGGTCTGGGTTTAATTTCTTATTGTTTAATTATTTATTATCAAAAATTTTTATCATTTAATTCAGGAATAATTATAGTAATTTTAAATCGTGTAGGAGATTCTAGTTTATTAATAATTATTTCTTTTTCAGTCATTTTTGGTACATGAAATTTAATTTTATATAAAATAGATTTATTAATTTTATTAATGTTCTTTTTAATTGTACTTACAAAAAGTGCACAATTAATATTTATGATGTGATTACCAGCTGCAATAATTACTCCTACTTCTGTGTCTTCATTAGTTCATTCATCAACTTTAGTTACTGCTGGAATTTATTTATTAATCAGTTATGAGATAATAATTGATTTTAAATATAAAAGATTTATTTTAATAATTTCAAGAATAACAATATTAGTTTCAGGAGTTATAGCTAATTTTGAAATAGATTTTAAAAAGATTATTGCTTTATCAACATTAAGTCAATTAGGTCTTATAATAAGAATTTATTCTTTAGGAATAACAGATTTAACATTTTTACATTTATTTATTCATGCATTTTTTAAATCTATAATATTTATGTGTGTTGGAAGATTTATTCATTATATAAATGGTATTCAGAATTTTCGCTTTTATTCTGGTATATTTTATTTATATCCAATAAAAGGATTATTAATAATATTTTCATTATTAATATTATGTGGATTTCCGTTTTTAGTAGGATTTTATTCTAAAGATTTAATTGTTGAATATTATTTTTTAAATATGAAAAGAATTTTTAGTACAATAAATTTAATTTTTGGAACAATTTTTACAGTATCATATTCTTTTCGTACAATATTTATAATAATGGGAAATAATTATATAATAAATTTAATTTATTTAAATGAAGATTGTATTATAGCTGGAATTATATCAGTAATTTTAATAATTATATTAATTTTAAGAAAATTTATTTTCAATTTTTTCTTTTATCAATTAAATATTAATTTAATTTATAGTTATAAATATCTTGTATTTAAGATAATATTATTAGGATTAATATTTTTAGTATATTTTAAGCTATTAATATTAAATATTTATTTGAAAAAAATTAATATTTATCAAAAGATTTTTTATAATAGAATTTTTTTATAAGTTTATAATGAGTTATTTAACAAATAAAATAATTTATTATGAATTTTATTTTGAAAAATGTTTAGTTGAAACATTTACAGGAAAGATTATAGGATATGTTTGTGATTTATTAGAAATACATTTTAGATTAAAAATTTCTTATTTATTATTAATATATATTTATTTATTAATATTAATAATAATAATTTGATTATAAATATATTTATAATTAATTATTTAATTATTATTACTAATTTATATTTAAATTAAATAAAGAGAAAGATGAACTTGTTTAATTTAAATAGCTTATACATTTAGAGCATAATATTGAAAATATTAGGGAAATTTAAAAAATTTTGAATATTAAAAAAAAATATTTAAAAATATTAATATGTATGTCGGATTAGCACTGGCAGTAGGGTTGTGGGCGTCAAATGAATCTTCACGGGAATTAACCATTGGTACGGTACACGCAGGTGTAGTTTATTACAATAATAGAGTTATTACAGTCTTGACAATTGATCACGACAATTGGCACTCGCGACACTAGTGACGATGGTCTCAGGCCCGATAACGAATCCGCGGCCAACGGGATCACAAAAGAACGTGTCGGAGATGAAAGGAAACCCGGAGCCTTCCCTTTGCAATTTTGCGAGAGTCTTCTGGTGCTTTAGCCTGGATTTTGTCATAGCTGTAATTAAGCAATTGTTGTCATTTGTAATTGTTCGATATATGTGATGGCGAGGGTGGGTTCGAGGTGGCAGCTGGTCGCCGAGCGTAGCCGCGGTCACGGGATAAACGTTTTGCCTGACGAAGGTGTGGATCGGTTGTATTGTTCTCCCTAGAAATCACATAGAATTGTACTTTGGAGATGCTGATATAATGGGACACACGTTGTATTAGGAATCAATCTCCAGACAGAAACTGCCTAGTATCGGCGTTTGGATCTTTCTCGATGTTCCCAAAGAGTATACAACAAACTTTTGACAGAAATTGCCTAGCAACAACGATTGGAACCTTCTCAATGTCTCCAGCGAGCATATAACAAACAAATGCAGTCGTACAGCGAGAAAGATTTTCATCAGATATTCATTCGTGTGATCGCCTTGGAAAGTGATACATCGAGCAATTTACCGAGTGCCTCAGCAATCGTATTTTTTTTGTGTTTAAATTATTCTACGCATAGTAAAGAGTTATCCCGTTGACCGTGGATTCGTTTGGAATCATTAGTTAAACTTATCATTTGTTAATCTTATCATTCATTAAACTCAATACTCATAATATTTTGTAAAATCTTGTATATTCGCGTAAATATAATCTCTGTCTCATAAAACGATGGCTAATTCAAACGAAGAATCGTTACACGCCTTAAATTCTAATGTTAACCCGACATATATATATATATAATATAATAATAAATCAAACTTGCTCGAGCCTGCTTGAATCTCTGTATCATTGTATCATAATGTGAGAACTTTCACAAGCCTAAATCCTGGCAGTCTGACGATCGAGAATATTGCTATCGGAAGAATCGCTCTCATCCGTAAACAAGATATTTCCAAGGATTGCGTTATAATTTTCTTAGCGGCTAACCATCGAATATTCGTCAAACGACATAATTTCACACACGGCGAACCTTATAACGTACACCTTTTTGGCGTATTATTTTTCCCACTTTTTTTTTTTTTTTTATTAACGTGGAGGAAATCCGCACGGACACCAGGTCGCTTCTGGGAAAAAGCGGCGTGGTAGTGGCAGACGCCAACGGACTAAAGCCTCCACGATGACCGTCCCGGCAGCGATCTAGAGGGGCCCGGGAACTGGTGTGGGGGATACACCCCCTCCGCGCTCAATACACCCCCTAATGGAGCGATATGCGGCCACGTCACACCGCGCCTCGTCGCCGGAGCCGCCGTGCCAGACAGTCCGGTTCCCCTGCCGGGCTGATTTGTTGCCCCGGGGCGCTGAGTTGGCAGCGCCTAAGTTTGCACCCCACCGGGGGGCGCGACGGACCTAGCGCGCCTCACCGAAGCGCTTCCATGGCCTCTGCCGCGCCCTCGCCGGTCAATTCTCTCAGGGTGAGAGTATTATTTTTCCCACTGCTGCGTGTGAAACCCCTATTGGACAAACTGTTCTTTGCAAAACATAGATGGATAAATACGCGCACAAACACGCAATACGTGCAATAGAATGCTCGAGGTCAATTTTGTGATCCTCTTTTTCAACAGATCTTCGCAAATCCGAAGGTGTAGAATTACCTCCCAAAGACATAAGATGACAACAAACACTTTCTTGACACACTCTATAACTCTGAGGTATCCAGTTTTGCCACATACAATTTTGTCATTGTCACGTTTGACTTTGTTCATTGTAAAGTCAAATTTGCACACTCCATCTGTGAAATAGTACGAAGAAATCATAGTGACTTGTATTCCTTATGATATCATGACGCCACATAATATATAATACAATACAGTAATTCGCGAACAGATCACTCGTTAATTGCTTTTAAAAGAATTACCACGGAAGCTTCCTAACACGCTACCCGGGGGCCAGGGATTTATTTCGTCGATAAGTTAGGTTATTAAACTTATGTTCTTTCATTGAAGACATCGATGGACGCTGTGTTCCAGAAATCGCCAATCACACTTGGCGAAGCATAATAGTAATTTACAATAACAAATACTTAAGAATGCCTAATTTTGTTAAACATAGGGTTCAATTTACAATTATGTAAATATTACTTCTTGAAAGTAACTTCTTAATCAATTTTAACAAATTTTGTAAAATCATGTAATAAATCTTTTTATTTATCGCAATAGTTAATACACAAATAAACACTGTACATATGTCGTGACAGAAATAAAGAGAGAATTCATATTTCTAGAACAGTCATATTTATGATAACATAAAAGCTACCATATATACAATAATATAATTTCGCATGCGAAAACATTTCTTTCGTTTCCATAAATCCCATGATATTCAATTTTTATCGTTGTAATCTGTGTTATTGTTTATACGTCTGTATTTATCTCTGAAAATTCTCGCTATTCAAATGAATATGAACAGAACGAAATGATGAAACCACATTGTAGCAATAACAATGCGATAGAATAACAGTTTTATATTGTGAATAGAAATAGTAACATGGTGCAAAAATGAGTAAATATACGAATTAAATTTGCTCTTAATCAACAAAACTAATTACTTATTCCAATGGTTGGCTTTGGCAAACTGATTCGACTAAGCAATTGATTACCTAATGAATCACAACAGCATAGAAATATTAGTTTGACGTCAGTAATTTCTGCACATGATTAATACATATTTGGTCAGACAAACATAACATGGCTGTGTGACTGCAAATGAAAGGTTCTATTATTTCTGTTCAATATCTCGCGTATTATATATTAGTATATAATTGTAATTACGTAGTAATACAAATGGGAATAAAATATTTGGAATTCTCTATCTTCGAAGAAAGATACCAAGTTGGAAAATTGTATTTCTAATGATTTGTACCAATTTATATTTTTAACGAACGTATATACGTGTCAGTATCAATGGTATACTTTAATAACGTGTGACACGTAAGGGTAGAAGTGTTAAAAATATCTGTAGACTACTTTGTTTTAGAATAATAAAATAAGAATTAAAATATTTAATTTTTTGATTCGTCAAATTTAAATTTATTGTTACTCGTATCGATTCACAAAATCATAAAGGTATGTTTTGTCAATTCCACAGGATATACACCATGATAACATATTTCAAATAATTCGTCAATAAATTATTATTACAATCAATTTTTAATTAAGTAGTAGATAACAAAAAAATATGGAATACAATTTTTTCACACAATGCATTGTTTGAGAGAAAAATAAAATTGAAAATTTATCATACGCGTGTATTAAGCCAATTGCCAACCGAACATGTTCAAACTGTATTTTTTTCAAAACGGGACCTTAAGCTAAAAAGCTTTATTTCACATATTCGACTTGTTCTTGTATGTGGTATCAGCACCTAGTCGGATGCCCGCGTTATGCAGGACACCCTGATGGCGTTGAACGCAACGATTCAAATTGAACTGAAAAGTCGTTATGTTTTCAGAGGACTTGTGTGTAGAGGATGGTTGATCGTGAGATTTATTAGACAAGATTGCTCGTTGTTGAAACCTTCAAGTATATTTTCAAATGATTAAATAAATAATTATAGATAATGTTCGCAAAGACGGTAGATACTCGTAGATACTGATCCATAACTCTCGTGAACTCTTTACGATTGCGTCCGTTTAAACTGGTATAGTATAAACAGATCGGGGGAGAGTCGGAGAATTCAAATTCGTCTTTGTTCGACGGTTCGACGGTAACGTAACGGCGACATATATATGTCGTTTTGCCCGGAGTTTATTTATTAATATATTATGTATGTTCTCACGATCTTGATACTCCGAAGCAAAAAAACAACAACATGATTTGAAATGTTCTCTAGCTCATGTACCGCTACGTGTACTTTCAAGGAGCAAAACTGACACAGTTCCGCTTGTGACGCGAGACGGAGATTATCGTTTCACTTCCTTTAACGCATTTTTGCCATTGAAAGACACTAATTTCTGTGACTTGCTTTATCTCTGTTATAAATCTCTCTTTATATTTAAAATTTTATAGTTTTTCTGCAAACGTAAAAGGTAAGTAAATATTAATAAATATTATAATAATATAATATAATGCTATATAATAATATTAATAAATACTTCGCTATTTACTTATTTTATTTCCATTAAGGTATATTGTATTTTTCATTGCATTACTTTCATTTTTATTTAGTGTAATAATAAACGCATACGTTAATATTCATTGGCATTAGTGTAATTGTAAGCTTCACTGTAAATTTAATAAAATTTATAAGAACGGAATTATTAAAAGGGTATATATGTGTAATTAAACTAGATTCTATTCTGAATGTTACCTCATTATTTTATTATTGTTTCATATATATATATTTTTTTTTAATTTACATGTGCTTCTAAGTTAATAGAACTAAACACATGTGTATGTATTAATTGCTATATACGTCATAATTTCAACCATAATATTAAATTATGGTATGTATTATTAAAAAGTATAGTTTAATGTATATATTAAATATATATCATTTATTCGTAGATTTTAAATATGGATACTGGATCAAAGAAGGAGATTAAAGAAATGATTACCAAAGATATATCGAATATACATAATTATTCCTTGGATGTTAAAAAATATATTAACAACCAGCTTGAAGACACTCTGGATTATTTACATGGTTTAATTGCTGAAATACCACAATCAGTCCCTGGCCCTTCAACTACAAAGAGCCCGAAAGTTTTGAAGAAAAAAGGTTATCGCCGTAAAGAGACTATCCCAGAAAATGATATTATCAATACTGACAATACAGTAACAGATTCAGCAGTACATGATAAAACAGAAAATAAAGATGTAAAAACTGGGGATGTGCTGGAAACAACAAATGACCGAACAAAAAGAAAGGCTGCAATAAAAGCTGCAATTAATATTAAAAAGCAGCAGTCAATGTCACTTGTTACAAAATTACGAAGGCTAACTCTTGATGATGACAGTAATGTAAATGTTCGTGTCATATTATGATGAAATTTAATACTTTTAATCTTACCCCATATCTTATGTTACTAATCAATACTAACCCTTATATGTAGTACCCAATAATGTTTGATATCGGTTAATTAATGCGTCAAAATCTAATTGCTTATACAATTGTATGTACATTGTGTATATAAATACTACTATAACGTTGTTAAATATATTCTAAATTTTTAGAGGAAACGTGGAGGCCGACCTAAAAAAAAGGAAAGTGCTAGAAGTAGTTCAGATGAAAAAAACACAAAAGGTCCTACAAAACATAGTAAAACAAAAAAGAATGTTTTAAGCGAAACAATTTCAAAAGAAGATGCAAAACAGCCAGAAAGGATTGAACCATTAAAGTCTTCAATGACAACAAGAGATAGTAATATAAAGAGAACTTTTTCACGGAGTGAAAACACGAAGGGTAAATATTCTAATATTATTGATGATACAGTAATTCCATCAGCAAGAAATGATATTGAAGATCCTTCAATGTGCGAGGATGCACTTGAGAAATTTACTCCTCTTATGAATTCCACGATGGACATCAATTCTACTTATACGCAGAAGATGATGGACGCTACCGCAATTGTAGAACCTTTATCACCAATAAAATCAAACGAAACGGTAGTAATTAATAAAAACTTGGCTAGTAGTATAGGAAAAAATAATGAACCTAAATTTACATCACGGTCGCCAATAACTCTGCAGGAGGAGGTTCAGCAGCTGAATCAAGCTATTGGACTCACCGTGTTCGAAGAATTATTCGCAGAAGATGAGCCATCCCGTGAAAGGGAAATGTCTAATAGAAACATGACGAAACAGGACATTCAAAATGAAATGAAGAAAAATGTGCCCGTAAGAAGGAGAATCGAGGCCTTTGAAAAAGAAAAAATTTCAGAAAAAGCCATTGTTCAAAAACTGGCACGAAGATCTGTCGAAAAAGCAAAAAAAAATCTTATTAGCGAAACAAAAGAAGGAGACTCAGATGATGACATCGCAGGTAACATTACAAACAGTATCAAAGTATTCTTCTGTTATAAAAACACAAGCTATTATTCATTCGATATTTTATCCAAAATATAGCTCCAAACAGTAAGGTCCACTTCTGTTTTGCACAGTAAACCTGACGACGACACATCGGACGATGAAGCCAGACCAAGGCGTACAATTCCACATTAGGCGCAATGTAAGTGTTGTTTTACTTAATGAGTTAATAAACATTATAATGCATGGAGTACTCGAATTTTTATCAATTTTAGCATACATACGCGAAAATGAACTTGCAATGCAACGATAAATTCCGAAGAAAGCAGTCTATAAATTCTTTGATAGAAAAATGTGCACACCAGATTTAACTGAAATGTTTGAAAATATAGATAGGAGTAGAATACAACGCACGTCCAGTGCAATATGGAAGACACCACCGCGTTATTCCATGATGGAAAACGAATAGAAGTTATAATTTGTTAAACTGAATGTTGTTGATTTCAAATTGTGCCTTAGAACAGGAATACTTGCCATACCTTGCGTGTAATATAAAAATGATGTTACATTGCAACTATCGTTAAAAGATGTATGTGTTCTTAAAATATACCAATGAACGTAAGACTATTTCACTTTTTATATTTTAGAATGATCATAGGCATATATTACTTTTATTATACTAATCAAATTTTACCATTTTTTCTTATTTATATGTATCTTCTTAAGAATTAATAAATAAACCAATTAATAAATAATTGTTTTGGTACGACTTTTTAATGAGAAGTAAATTTTATTAGATTTGCCTTATTATCACTGTCGTGTAATAATTCGCGAGATACGCGTGATATAATTCGCACGATTAAATAGCACTGGTGATTTCGTCTCTTCGTGTAACGAGGAGGGTCTGGTAAATGGGTCGACCGTGGACGTTCAATCTTGTAAGAGAACAAACGGCGGCACCGTATCGTCGAGCATTTTTCTTTCGGTCAACAGCCATCCATTTTATATTTAGCACATTCGGTTGCGACGCTAAATTTTCGTTACACCACCAGTTGTTTCGTCTGAAATTCGCGTGACGTAAGTGCATTACACTCTCGCACCCGTCAGCCATTCCTGCGACCACTTCGCGTGCGTTAACTCGATAATATTTCGTCTCTGTTACCTTGTCGCCGTTGCTGCTTGACACATCTCGCTTGCTGGACGACTGATCGATGAAAATTAAAACGGGACGCTGATTTACCGTATCGTTATTTTTGTGTCAGGTATTCTCTTTTTGCCGTTTCGGCGAATTATTTTCATTTCGAACTTTTTTAGTCTTATTGTTACGTCGATTCTTATATTTCAAGATCTAGTCTTGTATGTACGCTGGGGAGCGCTTTTATTTATTGATTCAACAAAGAATATCGTTGTAGGTGTCATACATGCGAGTAAAAGTAACGAAGTACGAGCAGTTTCACTGTAACATACTTCCTGATAATTTCTCGTTATTTATACCATAAGAAAGTATCAAAGAGGAACTCTTATCTCGAACGTGGATCTATTTGTCGATAATGCATGCGTGTAATACTCGAGTGTCGTTCATACAGCGTAAATATACGTGCAGATACGTAAACCTTTTATGATTTTTGTATCAAAGGCAGACCTGCTATAATACTCGCAAGTGAAATATAATTCTACGAAAGAAAATGGAGCAAAAGAGTTTCGTTGGTAATATATTCTTCCTTTTTCATCACAAGTTTCCTCTTTGTTGTGCTTCTGTTACATTATAATCCTGTTAGATTTACGCGCGTAAAATTTCACTTTGTTGCACTATATATCTCATCATCGCCATCTGCCGAACACCTGTGAGAAACGCGGTTTACTTTGTCTCAAAGCGAGCAAACGTCTAATTTCACAAATTGGATTTTCATCAACAGCGAGAAGGGCATATGCGATGTAAAGGAGGCTGTAAGGGCGTCCTAGGGCTTACGGTGGTTGTCACGATGCCGGAAGTGGCGCCGAGCAGACACGTCAAGGGAGAATCAGAATCGCTATTGGGAAAACCATCACGAACATTTGTCCTTCGCGCCACCAAAATTCTATCTTCTGAGATATTTTTCGCGTTTCCGAGGTCATCGCCACTCTCCTTAACTTTGCCTTACGATGTATAATATCTCGATGTTACGGTAGTTAGAAATTTGTATTAATTTGGAGAACCTTGCAAAAGTACGCAAATCTGCTATGATAGTCGGATAGAGAGTATCGGCAGAGATCTGTTCCTTTATCGTGTTCTCTGTTCCTCTCTCGGACAACTTAGATGCTACCAGATATCGATTCTCGCATCCAACCATTTCGTAATAAACGTAGATCACCCAAGAAATTTCTCAATTGTCATCCGTTAATTTCGCACAACTTTTGCTTTATTTTAGCTACGTGGGAACCTATTAGTGCGCAAATGTTACCCCGAAAATGTTACTCCTCTGTGCCAAATATTGTTCACGTGTATAATCAAAGTTGCATAAAACCGCGCACAATTGCATCAGGAAATTTCTAATAATTTGCTCGTCTCGCAGGACGAAAACAGGCTCACGAAGGATCCCTCTGTTCTGGCTATCGAATGTACCGCAAGCACGTAGTTTCAAGTGTCCGTTCTCTAGAAAATTCGAAACAATTTATGGTCGATGGTCGAGTGAACGGTGCAACGGTCGAGTCGGAAAGATCAGAAAGACAAATCGTCATAGTTCGAACAGACCGGGAAGCAGAAACGCACTTCCATGATCATTTGTATCGTTGCTCGATCTGTTGCTGCGCAATGACCGAGCAAGCTGTTGATTTTTCTTTTTCTGCGATGCTACTATACTCTACACTCTATGCTTTATACCGTTCTTTTGCCCGCTATTTACCTTGTACGCGAACTTTTTATCGCTAGTGGATTGCAAAAATCCTTTTTTATCACGAATTTTACGTGACAATGCGTAGGTCAAGGTGGACGTAAGACAAAGGAAGGTGTAGATAAATAAGACAGGGTGTATTTAAAAATAATAAGTTATTTATTACAGATTATTTAATATGTATACAGGCTATTCGTATTATAACAGCGATAGCTAGTGTTAAATTAACAATGACAGTTTCTATCGTAGTTAATATTATATTGGTTATTGGCCATGACGAAGGCGAATTTTGATAGCCCTGGTCGAGGTCGGTGGTCTGGATCTATAACAAATAATACTATATTAATATAGCAAAGAAATGTCGTAAATATCGATATCATTTGCAAGGCGATTCATTTTGGGCATAGTGAAATTATGTTGATCAGTTTGTGGATATTAGGTTGAAATTAGATAATAAAGTTATAGATTTACCCGTTTTAAGGGATTGTTCAGGCGCCGTTAATTCACTGGATATGTCGCCCTGACGCAGGATGTTTAAATTTTAGATCATATATTGTACTGATAGGAAGTATTTTATCGATACAATTATGAGTTTATTTGATTAAAATATCTAACGTAGTGTCTAGTCACCAAACGAATTAGTAGATCAGCCGTGAACAGTGGCAGTAATTTGTATAATAACAAAGGATAAGCCAAATATAGCAGAATGACTCATCGGCTAGCGGGAGGTTGTGTCTAATTATCAAAAGCGAAAGAAATATGAAAGATCCTAGTTTGTAGGACTTGTTGACAATCAATGTCAACAATTTTTTCGTTTGGTCCATAGAATGTTTTGAGTGGGCTGTATTTCGACACACGACAAAATTGATAACGTAAACAAATCTTATATATTTGTTTCAAGAAATGATAGCTTGTTTGTGAGCGGTATCTTTAGACAGATTGTTGAAAACTGGATGTTAATTCGGATTTTATATTTTCAATAACTTCGCATGAGTATTTTAGTCAAATCTAGCACGAATCGAACAGGTGAAAACAATCTATACGGCGTTCGTGCTGAGGTGGTATGATGATAGGTGCGTAAGGAACTACTCTTGGTGTTTTTAACGAACAATAGTTTATTTAGAACTAATCAACAATCAGAGTTAACAATTAACAATTAACAATTACACTTAACAGACAACTGGTAACAACTAACAAATAACGATAGACACCGAGAGATCATACGACGCGTTGCTATGCAAATAATACCGAGGAGTTACACATTTAATGGCGTAAGACAGACTTCCTGTGCTTTTGTTTCGGATCGCGCAGATTCTTCCCTTCGTAGCCCATCGATATCCCCACTAGCGTGCATTCATTAGATGTGCCGCCAGTGCTGGCACGTGTATGCTCTTCCGAAAATTCGGCGGAAAGAGTGTGAAGATATCGATGGTACATTGGGCACGTCGGTGTTGCGCTTTGGCGGCGTCGCGCTTTGCATCCGGAGCCGTTGAAAAGTTCCGTGGCCCGTGCCGCCACAGTGCTTGACAGGCTTTTATTTTGTTTACCTAGTGGATCGGTATGATAGAGTTCGAGACATGTGGAAAGTACGGCTTCCAGGCAAGCAGGGGCTGATTCAGCGCATTAAAATAAAAAGAAAATTTCGTATAAACGTTTTCGAGTAGACGCTTGCTTTGTGTCACAGTACTTTCTTACCTATCTTTAGAAAAATTACTCGAATCGACCAGTTCCAGTTTCTACGGAAACGCGAATGCGTCGCGTCATAGATCGTCCATCTTGTTCGAACAGCTTACACGAATTTGTCGAAAATTTTGATCGTCACGTCAACTAACGTTTTATAAGTAAGAGATTTTAAACGCCCCCGTATTTAATAATCGAACGGATTCGGATCCGAAGAGCGTATTGGTCCGGAAATAAGGCCAGCACGATTTATCTATTTTCCAAGAAATCGTTCATCTGTGTAATGTTTAGCATCGCAAAATAAGCTATAAGCGGAACGTATGGTCATATTAGGCATATTATGTTATATAAAATTTTCTTCTTATTTCAGTATTCAGAATCAACCTCTGCCATATTTTCCACGTGTTCTGATTCACCTTGTATAATATATAAGAATGATAATTGCAAATATATTTGTATAATAACTCTATGATAAGCGCTTAATAATACATACAGTGAACTTGTACAGAGTAACGTTTGCTGACTGTCGGAGGCACATTGTTGCTGTCTATGCAAAGACAAGTGCCCATTTCTTGTCGAAGAACTCCAGTCAATTCTAGCGTTTCACCCACATAAGTTTTCAACGCTGAAACATGAAAATATATAGTCGTTATTTTTTAGCTTTGCCTCTATTTGATCTTCATCTTATCTGCTTACGCGCTTAATAATAGAACTAGGTTTGGTCTACGTATAAAGTAACTTCTTTTTATTATGACTCATATTTATTAAGATTTAATAAGATACAATTTATTAAGATACATGTAACGAAAGGCAGGATGTAGTAACATTTTACGTGAATTTGCATGGATCGAATATGCTGATGTGCTTACGAATAAGAGAGTATTGATCGATAATTATTAAAGCCAATTGTTTGTGACATGGGAATAAGCAAAAGTCATTTTTAAGTTTAAAGATCTTTAGTTTAGTATTGAAATGTGTTTAATGTATTTTAGCAAAAGTAGATAAAATAGGAATATTAAAAACATTAAAAACTTAATATCTAGTTCTTGTATTGTCCAAAGTTGTGTTTTGAAGACAAAATTTGACAAAAATGATGCATATACAAATGCTATCTGTGGTCATTAATATATTTTTTCGTTATCGACAGAACATTTTCCCTTGATTTTATTGACATATTGGATTAATCACTTCTTTAAGTTACTCGTTGTTGAAACAACATCAAAATCGTATATTGTTTCGTGCTAAAAAATCTACTAAATCCATTGACAGTGAAACGATATTTCGTATACGGTTCTTACAAGAATTATTATTATTTAAGACTTAGGAAAACGTATATACAGTAGCCACGCACACTGTGCGTATTTCTGGCGCGCGTTTCCGTTCAATGACAGTACTTCGGCGGACTGGATTGCCGAAGCTAAAGGGTTAAAAAAATACGATAAAATCACATGTAGCTCTCTATTTGTCTAGTCGCTTTTGTAGCAATATCACTATGTCCTCTGACATACTTCAGGTTTCTTACAATTCACAAATTAAATGAACAACTGTGCAGGCGAAATCGCTGCTGTAGAATCCCCGCTTCTGTAGAATCAGTCGTATGGATTTCAAAATTTAGTGTGTCGCCGGGATTAGCGTTATCCAAAGTACGCCACAGGAATAGAACATAAAGATATTTCTCAAAATTTGTTATTGCTGGTATGATATTGCTGAAATACAAGGCTGCAGTTTCTTAATGTCGTCAAAACATTCAGTTCTTTTTTGGTCAGTCACTTTTCGCGTGTGTCACGACCGGCATACTTCAAATCCGACGGACTGACGATAGAGATAAAGCACTCGGCGACAATGTATATCGCTGAAGTGCCTAATGAACCATCAACATCCCAACGGTCCTTCCACCGAAGGTTCTAGAAGAAAGAGCACGTGGCAACGATCGCGGACGCCTAGCAAATGCATGGACGGTGGGGATGTTGAGGGATGACAAAAGAAAGTAATCGGATCCGATCGAAAGTAAAATCATAAGAGTCAGTCTTAGAAAGTCACGCCTAGAGTTCGGAAGTAGATTGTAAAGTGTATTGATGTTAGAAAAAAAATAAAGTTTTCTTTTTTTATTTTTTTACCTCAAATTCCTTTTTTATTTTGTTATTTTACGTGACACGTGCTTTGTATTGCTCTGTCGAATTTGAAAGTTTCTATTACGATAGCGGATGGTGCGAAAGACGCAAGTTTCTAGTATTTTAGAGATGTCTGAACGTCAGCTGCGTGATTATGTAACAAAAAATGGAGATATCCATTGAAATATTTTAACACGCAAGAGATTTCATGTTAAGACAATACACGCAAAGTAAATACACACGAATATAATAGTATATCCCTTTCGATGTCATTCGATTTTTGTGTCATTCATTTTTTCCCCGATATATTTGAGCGACTCGAGATAAACAGGATACACTTCTAAACAATTCCTCTCAAAAGTGGCAGGAATTAATATTTTTTCTACTGAAAACAAATAACTCT
>NW_022885242.1:0-19733 GCF_011952205.1 Bombus bifarius
GGAGAACTATACTATTACCTCATACTTTTGTCAAGCAAAGCGTTCATCCCTTGACCGCTGCTACGTTCGGCGACTGGTTGTCGCCACGAGCCCAAGCTCATTATCACAAATCTCGAACAATTGTAATCGAGTTAAGTTATAGAGGCTAAAATATTGAGGGTTTTCCGATGAATTCCAAAGGAAGGCCCCGGTGTCCTTTCATCTCCGACATATATATTTTGTGGCATGCTTGTAAAATCTAGACATCATTCTTTTGGTAGCTTTTTATGATTGTATCACAATTTTAAGATTAATTAAACGAATATTTAATAATGATTTTAATATCGAAAGTAACGATTATTATACTACGAATTTTTATATGAATAGAGTATGTTAGAATATGTGAAACATAAGATCCGGTCAAGTAATAGGAACAAACGAAAAACAGTTTTGTACGAAGAAAAACAAGAAAGATATAAAGAATAACAGGCTTTGTTTTCGAGAAAATTGATCTTGGAAATCTGTTTGAAACATGTAAATTTGGTTAGTTACCGATTAAGCAGAGGGAAGTTATTCGACGTGCAAAAATAAGAGAAAAATGTGGAATAAGATCTTTCCATATAAAGCTTCATTTTCAAGAAAAACGAATTTCTTCGTGCTCAGTTGATAACACTGTTCAACACGTAATTTTGCAACCTTCAATTTCTTTTACCACCGTTCCTGGTATGCCATCTACACCAACCGCTTTATTCCGGTTCATCTCAGCTCCGGCATCCAGTAGCGCTTCCTTCGTGATCAAGCCCTCGCTGACACTAATACTCCCGTGGGTTCTACTTATATTTCCCCTCGGTCTCGTTAAGAAAAGCTACGTCATGATAGCTCTGTACGCCCTTCGCTATGGATCCCTGCCCAACGAGGCACAGAACTCCTTTCAACCCTTCTCCTTGTTGGTTCGAATCAGTTTCCTCATCTGCCTCTTCTTTTTCCGCAACTCCTAAATCCACTGTGCCGCGTCTCCAGTTCCTCTCGCCATTGCTCTCTAGCTCTTCTTCTCGTCGTCATCACCTCCTTTCTTAACTTCATCGACTGTTCACTCCGCCAATAATTATGATTTTTCTTGCTCATCGGAGGATAAACCCTTTTTAATTCGGAGGTACATGAGGTTTCCACTGTAACAGCATACATCGAGCCCTCCTGCATAGATGTCCCTCGGTACATGTTACTAAGCTTTCCTAATTAACCATTGCCACCAGGTGGCCCACTTAGTCAGATTGACACATACCATTTCATATTGAATAATACTTCACTTCATACATGTAGATGGCACCACTCCTTAATGTATCATAAAGCCCCTAAAGAAGGGGCCCGCTTACCTATTGGCAACCGTATGACACGTGCGCGTCTCATCACGTCGTTCAAATTATTATGTGAGCCCTACTTCCTACACTCCATTGCATATAAGCATTTGCATTTGCATTTCCCCTATCCCATCAACTCACAGTTGACCCTAGTGACAAGAAAACCTCACCTTGCCCCAATGCTACCACCCACATGTATCTTCTTCAATTCATCGATCTACTAATATTCATGTGCCAATCCAGCAGGTATTAATCGTGTCGAAGCCACCCAAAGGGCAGTGTTAGTGTATTATTGTGTTCCATCGTGTGCAATTGCATTCTCTATCATACTTCATAATCTTACACCATTTAAATCTATTATATTAATTATCATCTCGAAGCCAATATTAAATACTGTTGCGTTGAAAATTAATACAAAACCATTCTCGTTATTCAATTAAAAGTAAAATAAATAACGACTAAAACAAAAACAAAACACGATAAACAGACTTAGCGTGATGAGTTATTGTTATTAAAGGCGTTTTTAATCTTTCCATTCTTAACCATTAATTTAATAGTTTGTAATTAATTAATTAATTAATTTGTAGTTATGAAGCTATAATAACTCATCAATAAATGCGAACAACCAACGTCCTTTCGAATTATCTACAACAACGTACTCACGCATATTAAACATTTACTAATACGTTATATACATTAATTTATTACTTTTTAAATTATCTACTGTTTCCTATTAATTCCTTTCTTTCTAATTCCACTCTCTAATTCTTTCACTGTTTTCCATTATGAACTGACTTTATCTGATGAGTCATTATAGTTCCAAACATATTTATCCTAAGCTATTGTATTTAAATTACTTAAGGTTGAAAATAAATTTCTTCTTAAAACTTTATATTTATATAGTTCTTCAATTATATTATGTAGTATTCTACGTGATACTCCTTCATTATATTACCACTCTTTATTATATTTTATTCAACTCTGGCTTCTCCTAATTCAATTCTAATTTTATTTCCTTTTAAAGTTTTATCATTTAAATTGAGATTCGTAATTGCATTTTCTATAGATACTCGACTTTACCAACTCCTCTTCATATTTTAATTCAATAATTCAATAATTTATTGCCTTATATTCTTTGATATTGTTCATCTATGACTCGTCACGCCACGATTATCGAGCATTACACTTCTTGTTTCTCTCACATTTAACATTAGATCCTCCAATTATTCCATTTATTTTTGTTCAGCGAAGATATTACCATTTAATTATACCCAAACATATTGTAACTCACTCACTCGATCATAATCCACGTCGACTCCCTTGTAATATACACCCTTTTTTTTTTTATTAACGTGGAGGAAATCCGCACTGACACCAGGTCGCTTCTGGGGAAAAGCGGCGTGGTAGTGCCGGACTCCAGCCGACTAAAACCTCCACGATGACCGCCCCGGCTGCGATTGAAAGGGGCCCGGGAATTGGTGTGAGCGATACACCGCCCCCCCCCGCCTAATACCGCCGCTTGATGGAGCCATGTATCATACACCCTGATATTCACTTAATACTATTCCACTCACACCAATTCTCCTATCACCTCATCCCACTTCACACCCCTTACAATTTATCGTAATAATTCATTGCACTTCCCTCCCTCTTTGTAATCCACTGTAACCCATTGCAATTTTGTTGAAATTCGCACAAGCATACTGTATTTTCGACCAGTCGTGGGGAGACGCTTTTGCTAGGAAATGCGTCAACGGAAGTCGTAAATTCCCGTTACGATTGTAATAATCGATGCCGCGAACAGATCGATCCCCTGATTTCCATTGAGATAATAGGGGTGGTTGAGGTTGTATAACGCTGCGATTAACAGGGTTATAAAGTATGTATTTCCAACAACTTTACACAAGATAATAACGCCGATGCGTAAGAGGTAAGTGAAGAATAAATGGATTGCTCTTAGATGAGAGAATCAGTGTAGAGACGATGATTGATCTAAAGACAGAGCTCGCGTCCTGGTAGATATGTTGTCGTCGACGAAGTCTTGAGATGTTGGGTATGTTAGAATGGAGAGTTAACTGAACTTCCGCTCTCATGTAATTACGGAGGAAAGCTCGGTTTGTAGGTATTTTTTGAACGAAGGAAGGGGATTCGTTGTTCACACTTTTCGTTATGAAAAGTGAGGGTAACGGTCCGCGATGCGGCTTGATTATAACCCACGTTAATGCATAAAGGTATGAGGAAGAAGCCTCCTACCAACGTGGCTCATGGGTGACCTTGTTCATGGGAAAAACCAGCTTTGTCGTTAGACAAACATTCGTTTTTCCCATTAGGTGACTACCCGCTCTCTCCGTAATTTTTAATAGTGTCACACGCTCAGTAATGTCACATGTTGAGAAGCAGTAATAGGGTGGACAAAACATACTGCATGCCACAGCTATCGATACAATAACCAGATAGTAACGGAATAGCCGTCTCTGATATACACTCGGGGATAATCCCTACAGGGGGACTAAAACCTCAGCATAAAAACCTTTCCAAATTAGCGCTCGATATCTTTTTTATTATAGCACTCTGAACCCTCACTATTTTGGATTCGTACAATAAATTTTACTACTGTTAGGTAGATGATACATTTACACTGTACATGTGAATGTGTGTGTAAGCGTCAGAGGGCGTCCAGGTATCAGTTGAGACAAAGACGATTCGAAGCTGTTAGAAGAATCTGGTGGGGTCGGTTGACAACAAGCGTGCGTACAAGAGGGTTATCGAGGTCTTCGGAGTGTAATATATGTCGGAGATGAAAGAACACCGGAGCCTTTGGAATTTTGGATAATCTCGCAACATTGTAACCTAGAGTCTACTATAGCTGGAATTAAACAATTGTAGTTATTCAATCCGATTGTAATTGTTTGAGAGTTATGATAGTGAGCTTGTGCTCGAGGCGACAGCTAGTCGCCGAACGTAGCCGCGGTCACGGGATGAACGCTTTGTCTAACAAAGACATGGAGTAATTGTATAGCTCTCTTTAAAAATGAAATAGTTGTAACACACGGCAATAAACATTCCAACGGTCTCTGTCCCGTAACTCGCCACACGCAGACCCTATTCTTCGAGTAAGATGATTGCCAGATGTCGATGCGTCTCCGCAGTACATGTTCAGCTAGCCTGAGGGCCCGTTACAAATCTTAAGATTTAGCTAACTAAAGTCCTTCAAACAGACAAACAGTCTTTGTCCCAACTACGGGAAAATAGAGGAGACCTATTTTTCAACGAGCGGCGTCTCCCACTAGCAACTTTCCCTCGAGGGCGGCTAGCATCTTTTTCTAACCACCGATAGGGAGATTGACCAATTAGCAGCAATGCCAATTTTCCTTACTTTCTGAACGAAGGCTTTTCTCGACGAATCCGATGATCTCGTGTCCTTAGACACACCCCGTTATAGTTCTTCTTTGTGGCATCATCGGGACGGAAACTCACTCTCTCGCTTGCGATCTCATCGACGAAAATGTTGACACCTTACGGTCAGTGAATATCACCAAAGAATCTGACATAGAGTACGTACACCTACCATCCCGTTGGCTGCGTATTTGTTAGTGAACCTAAGACCATTGTCACTAGTGTTGCAAGTGTGTGATCATCGTCAGTTTGCGTCAACTCTGTAACCTTTCTGTTTGTGTCAATAAAAGTCACTTCCGTGGTCTAAGAAGATGGATAGCTTCAGTGAAGAATCATTACCTACCCCAAGTCCTCACCGTGATAGCGACTCGAGCCCGGACTCGGATCGTGACTCGACATGTCAATAGGAAAGGATGTACTTACTCTTAATAGGTGTGTACCCCTACGAGGTAAGACTTGGGCGAAGTGCGGTGATGTGTGAAGAAGGTTTCGATTTTAGGAGGTAGAACAGGATATCCTGAGAAGTGGAGTTTTATATTAAATTATATTAAAGTTATATTAATTTTATAATAGTAATATTATTATTATGGCAATAAACATTGTGCAGGTACGATGAAGTTTAGCATTTTTTACCTATTTAACAGCAGATAGTTTATTGTAATTGACTATAGAGTTTATACGATTAATTGTTTACTAATATCGACTACAGAAGGAGGTTTTTAACTCTCCATATATCTATCAATGTTTATGTGTTTTATTAATTATTACTTGGTTGTAAGCATATATGAAGGAGGTACTTACTTGCTTTTACTAATGTACTTACTTGAGAGGTAAGTCTTGGCTTGCGTAGTGTTTAGGGAACGAGGTTTTTGATATCTAAAAATTGACTTTGAATTATTATTCATGAAGTGGATCTCGCTAGGATATCTATGCTCATTTTAATAATGGACCATTGTTACTTGATTTGTAGAGAGAGTTAGTTTATATTTAGTTTTTATATGTCGGAGAACAGTCAGGAACAGGGTTGTGGGCGTTTGATAGACCTCCCTTGGAGTTGGCCATCGTTGTGTGATAACGAAGATACGGCCTGATGCTACGAGTATGGACATTACCGATTCGACAATCAACAGCGGTGGTTGGGCACTTGTGATGTTAGTGACGTTGGTCTTAGGTCCGATGACGAATCCACGGTCAACGGGATGAAAGATATACTTGCTCTAACTCAAACTCACTGATCGTCAGGCGCTGCTCCCTTCGTCGGTGGGATCTCAGGAAAGAATGAATTTTCGTTTCAATGATGCCACAGAGGAAAACTATGATGGGGTGTGTCTAAGGACACGAGACCATCGGATTTGTCGAGGATAGCCCTCGTTCCGAAAGTAAGGGAAATTGACGTCGCTGTCAATTGGTCAGTTTGGGACAAAGACTGTCTGTCCGTTTGGAAAATCTTAATTGCCGGAAAAACCCAGGTTTTGTAGCGGGTCCTCGGGCTAACTGGATTTGTGCTGTGTACGTGCCTCAACATCAGGTATTCATTGTCCGAAGGAACCGTTGGAATGTTTTACTGTCACGTACCTCTATTGGTATTTCTTTTAACGAGGGTCATACTATAACTCCACACCTTTGTTAGGCGAAGCGCCCGTCCCGTTGACCGCGGCTACGTTCGGCGACTGGTGGTCGCCTTGAGCCCAAGTTTATTATCACAAATCGCAAACAAGTACAATTGGGCAGGATGACGGCAGATTGTTTAATTACGACTGTAAACTTTAATTACAATTTTACGGATTTTCCCGAAGTTCCAGAGGGAAGGCTCCGGTGTCCTTTCATCTCCGACATATATGTTTGATTCTACTTACTATATAATGACAATAAATTTATATTTTATGTATTTATGTATATGAGGTACTTACTTTGAGTGATAGTGATAAATTGATGATGGCATGTGTCTAGCGAAGGAGGTTTTGATGCCTGTAAGCAGGCCTCGAGTTAGTTTTGTTAAGAGGATTATTATATTCTCTTGTTTGATTTTGACTATGTGATTGTTATGTTACGCTTTATGCTTTATATTTATTTTGTCTACTCAAATAGATGTACTAGGAATGATGTACTTACTTCTAATAAGTGCGTGCTCCTACGAGGCAGAGAATTGGGTGATGAATGTGTTGAGGAGCAAAGAAGGAGCTGATCTTAGAAAGTAGAATGAAGAATTATCCTGCGAAGAGGAGTTTATTTTAATTATATTATTATATTAATTGACATTGAGTAGGTATTATGGAGTGTAGAGTATTTTTACTTATTTATTAGGATACTGTTATTATAATCGACTTTTGATTTTAGAGTTGTACGATTAAATTGTGTTATTAATAATTGACTAGAGAATAAGGCTTTAACTTTCCATATATCTATCAATGTTTGTGTGTATTATTAATTATTACTTCGTTGTAAGCATGTATGCAGGATGTACTTAGTTGCTTTACGTACTTATTCTTACTTGAGAGGTAAGCCTTGGCTGGCGTAGTGCTAGGTGAGCGAGATTTTTCGATATCTGAAAGTAGATTTGAATGATCATTTAGTAAGTGGACCTCATTATCATATAATATATATTTTATTTATTAATGTACTATTAATATGGTACTATGAGATTTATTATATATTAGGCTATTTTACTATAATAGGTGACTATGTATTAGGTATAGTTATTATGTTTTAATAATTGACTAGTGATATAAAAGTATGGAGTTTGGTTTTTGTCTATAGTATTATAAGGGATGTACTTACTTTAAGAGGTTGTGATATTAAGTGGGTTGCTTACTTACTGATTTAATTTATTTAATGGTTAACTATTGATATATAAGGAGGTACTTACTTCAAGAGATAGGGTTAATTCGAGGATGGTCTAACGTCATGCGAAGGAGGTCTTGATGCCGGTAGTGATAAACTAGTTTGCGATCGTTAGTGCTTTTAGCGGTGATTGATATGTTTATTAAGTGGTGAATTGCTGGTGGACGTGAGCGCACCAAGCCTGAACCTCACCGAGGGGCGCGGCGGGCCTAGCGCGCTTCGCCAACGCCACACGGAGTTCCCAGGCGATCACCCATCCAAGTACTCTCCGTGTCCGGCGCTACTTAACTTTCGTGATCTGACGGGAACGAGTGCACTCAGCGCGGCCAGGGCGTTGGCATTTCTATTTTTTACTTAACATGTTTGTAAGTAGTTGTAGCATGACTGTAATTTGTTGTGTTTGTTGTCTGAGTACTGCATTTTGCTCACATATTTTTGTTGACTGCAGCGTCGTTATTGTTGTTGTTTTGATTTTGGTTGTTTAAGGGTGGTGTTTAGTTAGTTACTTGTGCATAACTTCGGCTACCAAAGGTGTTGATGGGGTAGAACTGATGCCGATGGAATTTGACGAAATCGTTATTGTGTTTAAATGTTACATTCGTCCATTAATTGTCGTAGAATATCGAGACTACGTGATAAGTAACACACATTTTGAGTCGATCCGTTAATTTTCCCACGATCAATCTATCAAGCTACGAGACGAGAAATTTTTAATTTATAATAAAAATGTATGAGATTACGCTTTTTCGATGTACGCTTTTTCGAAGATCTGTAGCGCAAAGAACAATTCTCTCTCCAACGGTTTCTTTGATACATATTATAGCATCGCCGGAACACTGTTTACGAAAGGCCGACGAAACACATACAGTGTCGCGATAAAGCGTAGGTGCCGACGGGCCGAAAGTGTCGGGAAACTTCAATAGGCCTAATGGCCCACCGATATCCCTTTGGTCCTTCCGTAAAATAATCGGAAGAAGGCGTATATAACCAAAATAGCAGACGGTTACGAACACGTGCGTAGCGGGGATATTGAAAGATGACAAAGGGAAGAAAATTATTACTGGACGTCTAGGTTACATCATCGAGAACACAAAAAGGAAACAAATATGTCCTGACCATACAGGATCTATTGACCAAGTGCTCCCTTAAAATTCCTACTGTAGCGGTTCATGGCCATAAAGAAAGTTCCAGGGCTGAAGCGCACGTGCTGGCCTGTGAAATGTGACGTCCGAGGTCAGGACGTCGTCAAAGAATAGACCCTATGATTTACAATAAAGCGCAAGTGCTTTCGATAAAGGAAACTGATTCCCTACCCCAGAAGAAAACATTCTGTTTCAGGCACCTCGGTATCCTATATGAATGGCAACGAGGAAAGGCTAGAGAGACGCAGAGAGATACAACTGATCAGTGAAGTCGAGTAAACGGTGAGTATGCGAAGAACAATACCAGTACGGCCCAGGTAACGCGTGCTGGTAAAACTATCAGGTCTTCCGCGTATAATTAATAAACTCATTGTTAAATCAATCCGCGGAGTATTTCTTTGGCACCGTACACGTCCTACCACCTCACTGATAAAATCGAAAATAAAATCTAAGGAATATTACAACAGACGGATCAATAAACAAAATTTCAAAATGGTAGATTTGTTACATTTAATGAAAGAACTTAGTAGAGGGAAATCTGAAACGGATATACAGAACCTCATAAAGTTCCCAATATTTTCAAGTACCATAATATTGAAATCGAAGTAAAAGGAATGCCATGGTCAATACATATAAATAAATTAAAATTAACGCGCTCGCAATAGATAGTGACGAGCATTCAAACAGGCGGACCAAACACAACAAACAAAAGCAACACGTTAATAATGAAAACTTTTCCTATTATATACAGTACGGGCATCGTTTTTTATGAACAAGAACAAGGAGAGGAACTCTACGGTCCTTGGGATGGAGAACTTCCAGCCTATCACCCGGAGGTGTATGGATAATTACTCACTTACTGTTACCAATTACTCCAACACGCTTATTAAAATATCTTCGACCGTATCATTTGTCAAAACTGTTATTACAATGTAGATGAAATGCCAAAAGCAAAAAGGAATCGTAGACGTAGAGGCTATAATCCAGAATGATCGAGCTCTGTATACGACTGTTAAACTCGATATTTTGTTATCGAACTCACGATAAGAATAAATATAATGACCGAGCCCTTCTCGCTGGGGCATTCGATTGTTGCATATTCACTACCGTAATCTCCAGGTCGCATTGACAAATTTTGAACAGATGTTACGATAATAAAATGAGCCGTGACACTTTAACAATTTATGATTTTACAATCCGCGGGAAAATAACATACTCAATATTCTGATTTGTGACTCAACAAAAATAAAGAAACACATTTATACGTCCTCTGTACTGCATATCTCGTTGAACATGTGGAAAATCGCTAGTAGCACATAGATTATGAAGATACATTTTGCTTGTTATGATATAGTAATCCTACTTTTTCAGCACTGTATCATATTTGGATTTAGGCTTGAAGAACGCTTCTACTTTACTAGTGTTGCTGTTTTTAAGATCTGTTTCTCGTAGTAGGTCTATAGAATTGTACTATATATTCAATATTACTTTATGAATTATTATGAAAATATTATTATGAAAATTATGTAAGAAAATTTAAATAAAAGGCAAATTTGAGGTAACAAACTGATAGAGCATGTTATATAAAATATGTTGTAAAACGAATAAACTCACTTCACTTCACTTTTCGTTCACTTTTTATAACACTTCGTGCTTTGCTTTTTTGTAAAATGTTTCGACGTATTCATTTTTTTATTATTTTTATGCAAAATTATGTTATTCTGCCAGAACTTTGTAATTTAATTCTCTCAAGTTAACTTACTGTTTGAAACTGACTCCCTTCTGCGAAAACATTTTTTGACTAAATTTACCCAGATATTTTCTGTATCCAATACTCAGATCCGATGAATATTCGGAGCAGTTCAAGGCTTGAATTTCGAAAGAGGTCCCGGTGCACCTTTATTAAGCGTCAAGTAGGCCAAGGTGAAGAAATTTACCTTTATATATGATAACAGAGTTTATTATGCAGATCTAACAGAGTAACGGTACAAAATGTTACAGAATGATTCAAAGTATTACAAGAGACTGCGTCAAAATATTTTAACAGATTGATTCGAGCGCTTATTTTGGGGGGTTTTTATATCGTGCTTTCTATACTGTGTGACACTATCGTGGGGTTTTAGTCGGTAAGTCCGACACTACCCCGACAGTGTCCATGAGGATCTCCCCACGAAAAAAAAGTTCAAGGCTTGAATATTTTTAGAAAAATAATAATTTCACTGATCTTAGTATTAATTTCAGTGATTTCAGTAAAAATAAATGTAATTTTCAGTATTACTAACAATTTGTTTTATCCTCTTCCTACCACATTTTGAAATACAAATTTTTAAACCTAAAGTTCAATCTAACAATGAAGGTCATCATCGAGGTTGATACATGTTCCAGTTTCGAATATACATCAAAAGAAGTATTTCCTTTCTTAAGTTGAGGTCACGATAAGCATCTTCAATCAGCATTTTATTCTTTTGTCTTAATGGTGAAAACAAGTGATCGAAGAGATAGTACGCATCAAAATATAATACAATATGCTCAAATATACTACACAACCTGCTACAATATACTGCAAGAGTAATTGAGACCGAACACGGAAGACCAGGAACGATAGCGTCATAAGCAGCTTGTTCCTTTTTGTTCTTTATTTGGAGTTTTAGATTTCTTCCCTTACAATAAGTAGCTCTTTGTGATCTATCTGTTTCCTCTCCTTTTTCCATCTACTTAGGGACTCATTTTTTGGAATCCGCGGACACAGTACGTAATTGATCTTCATCGAGCAATCTTGTCAATACGCATCGTCATTTGCCACTCCCTCATTTGAAGAGATTTGATGATAGTATTCCTATTACGGCATGTATATATTTCATGATATGGAGCAATATCATATGATGGTAATAAAAATTTCTCGAACGATAATCCATTTATTTATATTTTTCAATATCTGTCCTTACGATTGCGTATTTATTTGTTCCACGTATCATATTTATCTATTTGCATAACTGTAGGTGACATTTTTTTAAACAATTTTGCTAATATTTCATAACTTTTTAATTCATATTTCAAAGTGGTAACAGGTGTTTCTTTCTTTTCAAGTCTCCTCCATATCGGGCTTATTTCTAGTAGCCACGCTTGCTTACAAAGCAATTTTATATCTGCACAAGAATATCTTTCAGTACATTTTACTATGTGGTTTACAATATCTGTATTTTCTAATAAGTGGTTGCTAAGGTATAATTTGAATATACCAAGTCGAGCAACTTCATTGGGTAATGATACGTATATTTGCTTTTCGAGACGCCTGAGTAAAGCTGCATCAATGCCCCTAATAACATATTTACAATAAATATTATCGTTCTATTATACTAATAATAATGAAGGAATACTTCAAACAACACAATAACATATTTGGAATTTGGAGAAATATTACGATATTTTCTACTTAGAAAACATTGAAATAACGTGATATACGTACCAAGGGGAATTAGTTGTAGCCAGAAGAACTACATTAGAATTCTCATTAGACACTAATCCATCCAATCTAGAAAGAAGTTCTGACCTGAATCTCTTTGCAGGTTCAGACAATATACAGTCTCCTTTATTTGTGGCGATCCAGTCAATCTCGTCGATAAAAATAATTGTAGGCGAATGACTATAGGCAAGTTCAAATAAAACCTGTTCAGTTTAACAAATTTTATTATTATTCATTATTAAAATTATTATTCATTAAATATTATATTCGAAATTCCTTAAATTCATTGCCTCATCACGAATATGATATCATTTCGTTTTCCAAACAACTATTCTATTTATATATAAATGACGAAAAATAAAATCAAATCTTTTTATACCTAGAATCTCTCCTTCATAGACAAAGGAACAAAGAAACTTACATAGACAAAGCAACTTACACGTATATACTTCTCGGAATCGCCTCTCCATTTGCTGACCAATGAGCTGGCAGTTATGTTAAAAAAAGGTGCAATGGCATTCTGTCGCGACTGCCTTCGCTAACTTCGTTTTCCCTGTTTTGTATATTTCTTGTAAACACGTACAGAAATGAAAAGAGTACGAGTATCTTACCTGTACCAGGTGGGCCGTACAGCAAAATACCTTTCCAGGGGGAAAACGGGCCATCAAAAAAGATATGATACTTAAGGGGATACACAACGGCCTCCTTAACAGCGGTTTTACATTCCTCTAGGCCTATAACGTCATCCCAATGTACATTTAATTTGTTTACTATGATCTCCTGTGACGATACAAAGATAAAATGGCGTCTTCTCTATATTAAGTAAGTGTTACGTAATTTGATATTTGAAGCGTTACTGAAATCACGTCATTGTCGATATACGTTGGACGGTTTATCGACGGGAATTTTATCGTTTAAAAGCTTTACGATACGTATATTAATCGAAAATAACTTACGCATGAGATGTCCTCAGCAATCTTTCGTAATTCCGGATTATCTGAATAAAGCTTTGCAATGCATTTCAATATCTTCGATTGCATGGATTGTTCCATTGGGACGTTAAATAGCTCTTCTGATGAACGTCCATCACTCTCATTGGGGAATATTGACGTCACTGTCATTGCGAGATTAATATGATTCGCATTATCATCAGTTATCTTCTGCTGTAGATTCGTCTCTTTCACAGGCTCACTTCTCGCTTGTTTACTAACAGATTTGGCTTTTGTCTCAATACTTCTACAAACACTGGATCATATTGTAATACGATACGTTGAATACGATACGTTGAATACGTTGAATACCGTTTAATATCGTTAAATAATTTAAATTCTTACGTTTTGCTTGCATTTGTCACTTCCCTCGTCATTTCCCTTCCAGCTATTTTCTTACACAATATGGGATATTTTTGAAATTTCATCTTGTAATAATTTTCATACTCTGCAACGATAATTTCCAAATCGATGTTGTCGCAAACCCGATGTTCGGGAGATAGACGAGCTTCCCGGAATAATACATCGCTAACGTCTATATACATAAAAAAATGTAGTTTTTAATTAATTATAGTTTTTAACTAATTAAAAATATTTTTCGCAATGACTGAACACTATAAGATAACCATCAAACAATTGTTTTATCTCTAGGTAAGACAGGCAAAAGAATGTATTTACTATATAAATCCTCGAAGATAATTTCTTGTCTTCTGCTTTTTAATTTCCAATTTTTAGATGGATAAGAATAATTTGAATTTATACTTCATATATTTGTTTATAACTAGTTAATCTACATAATCGATTGAGTTATTCTTAACTACTGAATTACCGATGTCGAATTTTCAAATTTGGTTTCGCCTTCTCTTTCCATGATGTCCACTGATTTCTATTTCGATTGGTCACTGACACTATTCAAAAGAATTGGAACTAGGAATATATTTTAATTATAATATACTCACCCATTGTGTTCCAAATAATCACATACAAGGTATAATATGTTCCGATGACGTTCCGAAATACGACTCTCCTCCTAATGCAACATGGATATAGAAAGATGGATGCAACATGGAAATAGAAAGAGAACACCATGTATAGATACTTCCTGTCCATGTTTAATCAGGCATGCACACTAGTGGACACTGACGCTGCTCGTATACCGCTGTTACATATTTCCTGTACAAGTGCGCGTCATTAGACAAGGACGGAACATCCTCTCTCTACTTCTCTATCGCGTTTTTAGTTCGCTCACGCGCTCTGTACTCATATCTATTACATTTCCACCCTAGGCAGCGGCCGTGCAGTGACTTACAAAAGTTCCGAACGGTTCCATCCTGGGCGGACGGTTAATTGCGTTCGGTACTTCGAGGCAGGAAGGTGAGTACAGAATCGCTCCTCTTAGTACTCTTATTAGAAGTGTTATCATGGAATATAAGTTTTTTCAATAAATTCTTATCGTTTTACGATCTTTCTAGAATACAATGACGTCAGCAATCGATCATTTTCGCGAATTTATTGTAAATTAATTGGGGGAATATCTGGAGTTCTTTATCGGTTTCGACTGTAAAATCAGCAACTATTCGAATTTTTCATTCATAATTGTGACATTTTCGACACTTCCGTTGCCAAGACCCTCTTGAGAGATTTTTGGCACGTTCCATCACCCTTGTTAAACGAGTGCACATTGGTGGATATATTGATTTTAAAAACCAATACGTGTACGAGATTTATTATCTCACTGGGACAAAGAAATCCGTTTTATTCGCGAATTTTCCGTGTTTCTTCTTAATTTTCGTGAGTGTCTGGCGCGGAGCATTATTTGAATGAACTTTTCATCGTTCAGATTATATTTCGTTTAAAAAGATTGAAATTGATGTCGAGAAGAAATGAAACAAGGTGCTCGGGCATTCCATCGTTTCCCGGGGAAAGAGAAATATGAAAAAAACGGTCGTTCTTCCTTCTGCCATTTTCGTCCATTACCAAAATGGTATGACCCAAATGTCCCGGGCCGTGAATCAATCAAGCGAATTTTGAATAATTTTTGAATAATATCCAGTTAATAATTTGTGAAACAAATTAATTTCATTTTATCGTTGGAAACAAATTAGTTGGATTTTTCTTTCTTTAGCAGTTTTCGCCTGAGTTGACCTGACGTGCTACTTCAGTTTCCATCATCGCTTCTCGAAACTTCCAACGTCCTTGGTGTTGGAGTCTCCTTGACCAGGTGAGTACATAGCTTCTAGATACTCGTCGCTGTTCATCCTTACGAGCCTCTCGAGAAAAATCCGCAGTTAATATTCTGCTAATCCCTGCTGCTTTTAAAGACCATAAGTAGTCGTCCGTAAGGTTTAAAAGATTTCGAGTAGATTTGTATTACGTATTTTATCTTCTAATTTTTAAAGAGAGGGTCGTGTTTAATCAATTGAAAATGACGAAACTGTAATGGGACATTATTATCAAATATTAAACGTGGTTCCATTGGGTACTTTTATGGTCTTTGCGAGATATATATGCATTATACGTTGCTACTAGCAACGCGTAGCGATGAACGATGGAGAGCAGTACCTTCGTTATCTCGTCTCGGTTGTGTACATATCAGTAATGCACAGTACTCGTACTAAATATCTTACAAATTCCATACAGATTTTCAGATTAGTTTCGAATAATACCAACACGACCATGATAGTCACAGTACAGTATTAAATGGTGCCACTATGCATAATACACTCCTAAAATGTCTCTACAAATATATTTGTCCGAATATTTTTGTCAGCTACTATATCCTAACCACGGTTTATTAAACAATATATAGATTTAAAAAAGAATATATAACGATATTACTTGTTTAGGCTAGATTGGTTTAACTTGTATAGTTTTAGTAACTGTGTAAGATCAAACAAGAACTTATCGTTAGTTTGGCGAGATCTGATTACACGAAGCAACATAATTGCTTTGAAACTCAGGACAGAAAACAATGTCAACCGGTAGACGCGTTTGTCTGGTGAACGTGTAACGCGTGAATAATAGATAGCGACAATCACGCGAACGCTAGTTACAGCTGACTTGGCTTACATTGTAGCATTCAAACTAGAGTATACGAGCCGTAAGCACTATTGAAAGTTCAAAAGCCGACTAGTGAGCTTCATCCTATCTCATTTTTTAATCAGGCGATGGATCGACGAATCGTATTGATTTCGAGGATTATTATAGTTCTGTGGAAATTTTAAAGCGTGGTTTGTCTAATCTTGTCTCGTTAGCTACAGACTCTTTGGCGAGCAGCCTGAAACTTGATCCAGTTTCGAGAAAATGAAAAATTCGTTTCTTCTCTTTGCTTCCCTGTTCCTTCTTTCCTCCTTTTTCCCTTTTTACATCGCGTTAGGATCCGTTAAATAATATTGACTGCCGTGGACGCTGGCTGAGAAGTGCACTTTATAACTATCTTTAAAATCACTGACGTCGATGAGGACAAAGGTAAGTTAGAGGGTCATTTATCTGAGCTGGTGTTATTCGACCTGAACCCTGCAGCTTTTCAGAGTTTCTTTCGTTTTTCTTTTAAGAGCAGAGATGTTAACTGGTCTCTTGTTACGTGTAAGAAGTATGTACTAAAGCTTATTTATCACCAATTGGATGCTCAAAGTCGAGATATACATACCTATATTATATTAATACGTTACAGAAGATTACGCGTTAGTTAGCTTATGAGAATTTATAGTGTGTCACAGATCACAAAAGCAGAATGACTACTTTTTCATAAACGATATATGTATATGAATTGAAAGTTTAACTATTACGTCACATACTTCTCTCGATAAAGGTCGTCGAGTGCATATTGTTAAAGAATATTAGCCATTTGAATTCAATAGTTTCGAAGATACATATACATAACTGTGTGCGTATATATATAATATACGTATAACAGCCAAAGTTCAGCTCTCAAGTGTACGCAAAACTTTTATGTTCATTTTACGCTATACCAGTATGTTTCATGAATTTGTTTGCTAACAGTATCGAAACAAATAACAAGCAGAGGACGAGCTATTCATGAATTGTTTTGCCAGCGTGTACGCTCCCAATATTTTCTATTTGAGAAAACATACTTGTTGCTATTGCAACTACAAATATCTTTACAGTCGACGCTTTTGCCGCGAATCATTGGCTAACATGTAAAATCGAGAAAAAACATGGTTTATTGTGATGGAAATGTGGAAAACCGCAAAACCGATATAGAAGGGAAAATAAAGGAAAGGAAGGTAGGGATAAGTAGAAGCTTGGGGCCAAGTTTAATTCACTGAAACGGAGCTGCTTGTATTATCGCAAAACAAAATTGCCAGTACGTCATTTCCGTACTCTCGTCCTCGCGAAAATGGTTTTGCTCGTTAAGAAAAAACGAAGAGACAGGGAAGAGAGGAAAAAGCAAACGGAGAGCGCTTTTAAAAAGCTGGCGAACCGTGTGTTACCACAACGAGATACGCGGTGCTATTTGTCGCTTTAAATTGTGTCGCAACTCGTTTTTGAGATCTTTGCCAGGGACGCGTTAAAACACGCTGCAAATATATTTCTGGCTTTTCTGGGGTTTAACTGAAATATGACAAATAACGTTGTAAAACATATGTACTTATGACTTACAGAGTAATTGAGTGTACAAAATATAATAGCCAGCGATTTAGGGCTTTAAAAGATCAAAAGAAAAGAAAAGAAAAGAAAAGAAGAAAGATAATATGTTGCGGCAGTTTAAGTCGATCTAAGAAAATAGATAACGGGAGGGGGGGGGGGCAAAGCTAGTTAATCTGGAAAGAATCCAAGCGTCAATTTCAAGCATTTACAGAGAATCAAGCGGGCTGGTTAAGGTCGTGAGTTGAGCAATTATCCCGCGTTAGGTTCAATCAGGTTAGTCCCACGCGAAATTGATCCAACCATGCGAAAACGAGTGTATTCTGATTTCTGTCGCAGATACTTCTGGCTAGTGCAGTACCTACACGGTGGTTGTTGAAATAACCGCTTCTCATCTATTTTCCGCAGCGCGGACATCATCCTTTGATCCCTTACGACTAACAAAGTTTTCAAAGATGTACGGCAGTTTGAGATTCTACTTGAAAATGATCATGATTGCGGTCTGTGTACCGCCTGCCCTTCTTTTTGTTCTTCCGTTAAAGACTGGTAAGTTGATACTGATTAATTATGCGATCGAAATCCTATATAATGGCTACAAAAAATATTTGCATCATTATTCTCGTTTCCTAATGAATCGCTGTTTTAATCAAGTTTTATATTGCATCAAATTTCTGTAGTTACACGAAAGTACTAAATTATAGAAAACTTGATATACACTGATTTAATTAATTGATAAATTAGTCGATATATAGGCATTATTATTTATTATATTATATATTATAGGCATTATATATTAGTAATGTATATATACACTTTTGAATTTTAGCCTTCTATTATTCTTATATCCTTTAAACGTCATTTCAAGCTACAAGCGACTTTAACTCAAATAGCTCGATTTCAAGTTCTAACGTATACTGTAAAGCACACTTGCGAAGTGAAACAGTAAACACGATATGAAAACTCTCTCCCCAGTAAGAAATCGAATATCCAATTTCAATCGTGCTTCATCGATAAAGCATCAATGCTACGTAGAAGCATCGTGGCAGCCGCAATGCGGATCCGTTGATCAAAAATTTCCTGGCACGATCGTTTTCGTAACGCTATTAGCCGTTTCAGTATCAGGGATGTTTTAAAAATCCGTATCGGATTGTACCATGAAGCGCAATAGCGCTTCGTTTATTTATTTACGAGAAGTGCCGATCAACTCGATTGCACTGCTCTTTTTTTTTGTCGAAACATACCTTTCAACGCGTTCACGCTTCACTTCATCAGCTATATCAGAAACGTTACACTAAAGAGTTACTCAACGTTACTCAAAAGGTTGCCAAATATTCGTGCTTTACCTTTTGTTTGTGTGACGTTCTGTAATTGGTTTTCCAATTCAAGAGGTAATTTATACATTAGTTTTTTCTTTATTTGGTTTACGATTATTTGAAAGAAAAGTAATTACGAGAGGAAACTCTGATAGACTAGCGACAAGCTACGTTCGGAACCGAGCGCGCTGTGAATTGACAATCGTAACCAAACATCGCGACACAGTTCACCACACTATGCGTACAGCATGATCACGCTGAGTGGCGTTGAAACGGTTAACGTAACTGCGCGTACGACCGTCGAATGGCAAAGATATTCAAGCTGAGAATCGTTTTCAGATGCTATAAACAACCGCTGTGCTGACTTTCAAGGAGAAACCATTCGACATGATCTTACGTTTGAGCCGGGGCCTTCGGTTTGCAGTTTCTGCGTCTGCTACAATTCGAGGCTGAAGTGGTGCATATCGATCGTATGCAACCCGCCCGTAGTGAGTATATGCTCATTACTTAAACACTTAACACAACCAGAGAGAAACTAAAGCACACCGTTAATGCAAATAGGGTACACAGCGATTCATCTAACTTGCCTTGAATTACTTTTGCAAAGAGAAACATGGACAGGAATAATTCTTTGTTACGAGTCG
>NW_022885243.1:0-18632 GCF_011952205.1 Bombus bifarius
CATGGAGTAATTGTACAGCTCTCTTTAAAAATGAAATAGTTGTAACACACGGCAATAAACATTCCAACGGTTTCTGTCCCGTGGCTCGCCACACGCAGACCCTATTCTTCGAGTAAGATGATTGCCAGATGTCGATGCGTCTCCGCAGTACATGTTCGGCTAGCCCGAGGGCCCGTTACAAATCTTAAGATTTAGCTAACTAAAGTCCTTCAAACAGACAAACAGTCTTTGTCCCAACTACGGGAAAATAGAGGAGACCTATTTTTCAACGAGCGGCGTCTCCCACTAGCAACTTTCCCTCGAGGGCGGCTAGCATCTTTTTCTAACCACCGATAGGGAGATTGACCAATTAGCAGCAATGCCAATTTTCCTTACTTTCTGAACGAAGGCTTTTCTCGACGAATCCGATGATCTCGTGTCCTTAGACACACCCCGTTATAGTTCTTCTTTGTGGCATCATCGGGACGGAAACTCAGTCTCTCGCTTGCGATCTCATCGACGAAAAGGTTGACACCTTACGGTCAGTGAATATCACCAAAGAATCTGACATAGAGTACGTACACCTACCATCCCGTTGGCTGCGTATTTGTTAGTGAACCTAAGACCATTGTCACTAGTGTTGCAAGTGTGTGATCATCGTCAGTTTGCGTCAACTCTGTAACCTTTTTGTTTGTGTCAATAAAAGTCACTTCCGTGGTCTAAGAAGATGGATAGCTTCAGTGAAGAATCATTACCTACCCCAAGTCCTCACCGTGATAGCGACTCGAGCCCGGACTCGGATCGTGACTCGACATGTCAATAGGAAAGGATGTACTTACTCTTAATAGGTGTGTACCCCTACGAGGTAAGACTTGGGCGAAGTGCGGTGATGTGTGAAGAAGGTTTCGATTTTAGGAGGTAGAACAGGATATCCTGAGAAGTGGAGTTTTATATTAAATTATATTAAAGTTATATTAATTTTATAATAGTAATATTATTATTATGGCAATAAACATTGTGCAGGTACGATGAAGTTTAGCATTTTTTACCTATTTAACAGCAGATAGTTTATTGTAATTGACTATAGAGTTTATACGATTAATTGTTTACTAATATCGACTACAGAAGGAGGTTTTTAACTCTCCATATATCTATCAATGTTTATGTGTTTTATTAATTATTACTTGGTTGTAAGCATATATGAAGGAGGTACTTACTTGCTTTTACTAATGTACTTACTTGAGAGGTAAGTCTTGGCTTGCGTAGTGTTTAGGGAACGAGGTTTTTGATATCTAAAAATTGACTTTGAATTATTATTCATGAAGTGGATCTCGCTAGGATATCTATGCTCATTTTAATAATGGACCATTGTTACTTGATTTGTAGAGAGAGTTAGTTTATATTTAGTTTTTATATGTCGGAGAACAGTCAGGAACAGGGTTGTGGGCGTTTGATAGACCTCCCTTGGAGTTGGCCATCGTTGTGTGATAACGAAGATACGGCCTGATGCTACGAGTATGGACATTACCGATTCGACAATCAACAGCGGTGGTTGGGCACTTGTGATGTTAGTGACGTTGGTCTTAGGTCCGATGACGAATCCACGGTCAACGGGATGAAAGATATACTTGCTCTAACTCAAACTCACTGATCGTCAGGCGCTGCTCCCTTCGTCGGTGGGATCTCAGGAAAGAATGAATTTTCGTTTCAATGATGCCACAGAGGAAAACTATGATGGGGTGTGTCTAAGGACACGAGACCATCGGATTTGTCGAGGATAGCCCTCGTTCCGAAAGTAAGGGAAATTGACGTCGCTGTCAATTGGTCAGTTTGGGACAAAGACTGTCTGTCCGTTTGGAAAATCTTAATTGCCGGAAAAACCCAGGTTTTGTAGCGGGTCCTCGGGCTAACTGGATTTGTGCTGTGTACGTGCCTCAACATCAGGTATTCATTGTCCGAAGGAACCGTTGGAATGTTTTACTGTCACGTACCTCTATTGGTATTTCTTTTAACGAGGGTCATACTATAACTCCACACCTTTGTTAGGCGAAGCGCCCGTCCCGTTGACCGCGGCTACTTTCGGCGACTGGTGGTCGCCTTGAGCCCAAGTTTATTATCACAAATCGCAAACAAGTACAATTGGGCAGGATGACAGCAGATTGTTTAATTACGACTGTAAACTTTAATTACAATTTTACGGATTTTCCCGAAGTTCCAGAGGGAAGGCTCCGGTGTCCTTTCATCTCCGACATATATGTTTGATTCTACTTACTATATAATGACAATAAATTTATATTTTATGTATTTATGTATATGAGGTACTTACTTTGAGTGATAGTGATACATTGATGATGGCATGTGTCTAGCGAAGGAGGTTTTGATGCCTGTAAGCAGGCCTCGAGTTAGTTTTGTTAAGAGGATTATTATATTCTCTTGTTTGATTTTGACTATGTGATTGTTATGTTACGCTTTATGCTTTATATTTATTTTGTCTATTCAAATAGATGTACTAGGAATGATGTACTTACTTCTAATAAGTGCGTGCTCCTACGAGGCAGAGAATTGGGTGATGAATGTGTTGAGGAGCAAAGAAGGAGCTGATCTTAGAAAGTAGAATGAAGAATTATCCTGCGAAGAGGAGTTTATTTTAATTATATTATTATATTAATTGACATTGAGTAGGTATTATGGAGTGTAGAGTATTTTTACTTATTTATTAGGATACTGTTATTATAATCGACTTTTGATTTTAGAGTTGTACGATTAAATTGTGTTATTAATAATTGACTAGAGAATAAGGCTTTAACTTTCCATATATCTATCAATGTTTGTGTGTATTATTAATTATTACTTCGTTGTAAGCATGTATGCAGGATGTACTTAGTTGCTTTACGTACTTATTCTTACTTGAGAGGTAAGCCTTGGCTGGCGTAGTGCTAGGTGAGCGAGATTTTTCGATATCTGAAAGTAGATTTGAATGATCATTTAGTAAGTGGACCTCATTATCATATAATATATATTTTATTTATTAATGTACTATTAATATGGTACTATGAGATTTATTATATATTAGGCTATTTTACTATAATAGGTGACTATGTATTAGGTATAGTTATTATGTTTTAATAATTGACTAGTGATATAAAAGTATGGAGTTTGGTTTTTGTCTATAGTATTATAAGGGATGTACTTACTTTAAGAGGTTGTGATATTAAGTGGGTTGCTTACTTACTGATTTAATTTATTTAATGGTTAACTATTGATATATAAGGAGGTACTTACTTCAAGAGATAGGGTTAATTCGAGGATGGTCTAACGTCATGCGAAGGAGGTCTTGATGCCGGTAGTGATAAACTAGTTTGCGATCGTTAGTGCTTTTAGCGGTGATTGATATGTTTATTAAGTGGTGAATTGCTGGTGGACGTGAGCGCACCAAGCCTGAACCTCACCGAGGGGCGCGGCGGGCCTAGCGCGCTTCGCCAACGCCACACGGAGTTCCCAGGCGATCACCCATCCAAGTACTCTCCGTGTCCGGCGCTACTTAACTTTCGTGATCTGACGGGAACGAGTGCACTCAGCGCGGCCAGGGCGTTGGCATTTCTATTTTTTACTTAACATGTTTGTAAGTAGTTGTAGCATGACTGTAATTTGTTGTGTTTGTTGTCTGAGTACTGCATTTTGCTCACATATTTTTGTTGACTGCAGCGTCGTTATTGTTGTTGTTTTGATTTTGGTTGTTTAAGGGTGGTGTTTAGTTAGTTACTTGTGCATAACTTCGGCTACCAAAGGTGTTGATGGGGTAGAACTGATGCCGATGGAATTTGACGAAATCGTTATTGTGTTTAAATGTTACATTCGTCCATTAATTGTCGTAGAATATCGAGACTACGTGATAAGTAACACACATTTTGAGTCGATCCGTTAATTTTCCCACGATCAATCTATCAAGTTACGAGACGAGAAATTTTTAATTTATAATAAAAATGTATGAGATTACGCTTTTTCGATGTACGCTTTTTCGAAGATCTGTAGCGCAAAGAACAATTCTCTCTCCAACGGTTTCTTTGATACATATTATAGCATCGCCGGAACACTGTTTACGAAAGGCCGACGAAACACATACAGTGTCGCGATAAAGCGTAGGTGCCGACGGGCCGAAAGTGTCGGGAAACTTCAATAGGCCTAATGGCCCACCGATATCCCTTTGGTCCTTCCGTAAAATAATCGGAAGAAGGCGTATATAACCAAAATAGCAGACGGTTACGAACACGTGCGTAGCGGGGATATTGAAAGATGACAAAGGGAAGAAAATTATTACTGGACGTCTAGGTTACATCATCGAGAACACAAAAAGGAAACAAATATGTCCTGACCATACAGGATCTATTGACCAAGTGCTCCCTTAAAATTCCTACTGTAGCGGTTCATGGCCATAAAGAAAGTTCCAGGGCTGAAGCGCACGTGCTGGCCTGTGAAATGTGACGTCCGAGGTCAGGACGTCGTCAAAGAATAGACCCTATGATTTACAATAAAGCGCAAGTGCTTTCGATAAAGGAAACTGATTCCCTACCCCAGAAGAAAACATTCTGTTTCAGGCACCTCGGTATCCTATATGAATGGCAACGAGGAAAGGCTAGAGAGACGCAGAGAGATACAACTGATCAGTGAAGTCGAGTAAACGGTGAGTATGCGAAGAACAATACCAGTACGGCCCAGGTAACGCGTGCTGGTAAAACTATCAGGTCTTCCACGTATAATTAATAAACTCATTGTTAAATCAATCCGCGGAGTATTTCTTTGGCACCGTACACGTCCTACCACCTCACTGATAAAATCGAAAATAAAATCTAAGGAATATTACAACAGACGGATCAATAAACAAAATTTCAAAATGGTAGATTTGTTACATTTAATGAAAGAACTTAGTAGAGGGAAATCTGAAACGGATATACAGAACCTCATAAAGTTCCCAATATTTTCAAGTACCATAATATTGAAATCGAAGTAAAAGGAATGCCATGGTCAATACATATAAATAAATTAAAATTAACGCGCTCGCAATAGATAGTGACGAGCATTCAAACAGGCGGACCAAACACAACAAACAAAAGCAACACGTTAATAATGAAAACTTTTCCTATTATATACAGTACGGGCATCGTTTTTTATGAACAAGAACAAGGAGAGGAACTCTACGGTCCTTGGGATGGAGAACTTCCAGCCTATCACCCGGAGGTGTATGGATAATTACTCACTTACTGTTACCAATTACTCCAACACGCTTATTAAAATATCTTCGACCGTATCATTTGTCAAAACTGTTATTACAATGTAGATGAAATGCCAAAAGCAAAAAGGAATCGTAGACGTAGAGGCTATAATCCAGAATGATCGAGCTCTGTATACGACTGTTAAACTCGATATTTTGTTATCGAACTCACGATAAGAATAAATATAATGACCGAGCCCTTCTCGCTGGGGCATTCGATTGTTGCATATTCACTACCGTAATCTCCAGGTCGCATTGACAAATTTTGAACAGATGTTACGATAATAAAATGAGCCGTGACACTTTAACAATTTATGATTTTACAATCCGCGGGAAAATAACATACTCAATATTCTGATTTGTGACTCAACAAAAATAAAGAAACACATTTATACGTCCTCTGTACTGCATATCTCGTTGAACATGTGGAAAATCGCTAGTAGCACATAGATTATGAAGATACATTTTGCTTGTTATGATATAGTAATCCTACTTTTTCAGCACTGTATCATATTTGGATTTAGGCTTGAAGAACGCTTCTACTTTACTAGTGTTGCTGTTTTTAAGATCTGTTTCTCGTAGTAGGTCTATAGAATTGTACTATATATTCAATATTACTTTATGAATATATTATGAAAATTATGTAAGAAAATTTAAATAAAAGGCAAATTTGAGGTAACAAACTGATAGAGCATGTTATATAAAATATGTTGTAAAACGAATAAACTCACTTCACTTCACTTTTCGTTCACTTTTTATAACACTTCGTGCTTTGCTTTTTTGTAAAATGTTTCGACGTATTCATTTTTTTATTATTTTTATGCAAAATTATGTTATTCTGCCAGAACTTTGTAATTTAATTCTCTCAAGTTAACTTACTGTTTGAAACTGACTCCCTTCTGCGAAAACATTTTTTGACTAAATTTACCCAGATATTTTCTGTATCCAATACTCAGATCCGATGAATATTCGGAGCAGTTCAAGGCTTGAATTTCGAAAGAGGTCCCGGTGCACCTTTATTAAGCGTCAAGTAGGCCAAGGTGAAGAAATTTACCTTTATATATGATAATAGAGTTTATTATGCAGATCTAACAGAGTAACGGTACAAAATGTTACAGAATGATTCAAAGTATTACAAGAGACTGCGTCAAAATATTTTAACAGATTGATTCGAGCGCTTATTTTGGGGGGTTTTTATATCGTGCTTTCTATACTGTGTGACACTATCGTGGGGTTTTAGTCGGTAAGTCCGACACTACCCCGACAGTGTCCATGAGGATCTCCCCACGAAGAAAAAGTTCAAGGCTTGAATATTTTTAGAAAAATAATAATTTCACTGATCTTAGTATTAATTTCAGTGATTTCAGTAAAAATAAATGTAATTTTCAGTATTACTAACAATTTGTTTTATCCTCTTCCTACCACATTTTGAAATACAAATTTTTAAACCTAAAGTTCAATCTAACAATGAAGGTCATCATCGAGGTTGATACATGTTCCAGTTTCGAATATACATCAAAAGAAGTATTTCCTTTCTTAAGTTGAGGTCACGATAAGCATCTTCAATCAGCATTTTATTCTTTTGTCTTAATGGTGAAAACAAGTGATCGAAGAGATAGTACGCATCAAAATATAATACAATATGCTCAAATATACTACACAACCTGCTACAATATACTGCAAGAGTAATTGAGACCGAACACGGAAGACCAGGAACGATAGCGTCATAAGCAGCTTGTTCCTTTTTGTTCTTTATTTGGAGTTTTAGATTTCTTCCCTTACAATAAGTAGCTCTTTGTGATCTATCTGTTTCCTCTCCTTTTTCCATCTACTTAGGGACTCATTTTTTGGAATCCGCGGACACAGTACGTAATTGATCTTCATCGAGCAATCTTGTCAATACGCATCGTCATTTGCCACTCCCTCATTTGAAGAGATTTGATGATAGTATTCCTATTACGGCATGTATATATTTCATGATATGGAGCAATATCATATGATGGTAATAAAAATTTCTCGAACGATAATCCATTTATTTATATTTTTCAATATCTGTCCTTACGATTGCGTATTTATTTGTTCCACGTATCATATTTATCTATTTGCATAACTGTAGGTGACATTTTTTTAAACAATTTTGCTAATATTTCATAACTTTTTAATTCATATTTCAAAGTGGTAACAGGTGTTTCTTTCTTTTCAAGTCTCCTCCATATCGGGCTTATTTCTAGTAGCCACGCTTGCTTACAAAGCAATTTTATATCTGCACAAGAATATCTTTCAGTACATTTTACTATGTGGTTTACAATATCTGTATTTTCTAATAAGTGGTTGCTAAGGTATAATTTGAATATACCAAGTCGAGCAACTTCATTGGGTAATGATACGTATATTTGCTTTTCGAGACGCCTGAGTAAAGCTGCATCAATGCCCCTAATAACATATTTACAATAAATATTATCGTTCTATTATACTAATAATAATGAAGGAATACTTCAAACAACACAATAACATATTTGGAATTTGGAGAAATATTACGATATTTTCTACTTAGAAAACATTGAAATAACGTGATATACGTACCAAGGGGAATTAGTTGTAGCCAGAAGAACTACATTAGAATTCTCATTAGACACTAATCCATCCAATCTAGAAAGAAGTTCTGACCTGAATCTCTTTGCAGGTTCAGACAATATACAGTCTCCTTTATTTGTGGCGATCCAGTCAATCTCGTCGATAAAAATAATTGTAGGCGAATGACTATAGGCAAGTTCAAATAAAACCTGTTCAGTTTAACAAATTTTATTATTATTCATTATTAAAATTATTATTCATTAAATATTGTATTCGAAATTCCTTAAATTCATTGCCTCATCACGAATATGATATCATTTCGTTTTCCAAACAACTATTCTATTTATATATAAATGACGAAAAATAAAATCAAATCTTTTTATACCTAGAATCTCTCCTTCATAGACAAAGGAACAAAGAAACTTACATAGACAAAGCAACTTACACGTATATACTTCTCGGAATCGCCTCTCCATTTGCTGACCAATGAGCTGGCAGTTATGTTAAAAAAAGGTGCAATGGCATTCTGTCGCGACTGCCTTCGCTAACTTCGTTCTCCCTGTTTTGTATATTTCTTGTAAACACGTACAGAAATGAAAAGAGTACGAGTATCTTACCTGTACCAGGTGGGCCGTACAGCAAAATACCTTTCCAGGGGGAAAACGGGCCATCAAAAAAGATATGATACTTAAGGGGATACACAACGGCCTCCTTAACAGCGGTTTTACATTCCTCTAGGCCTATAACGTCATCCCAATGTACATTTAATTTGTTTACTATGATCTCCTGTGACGATACAAAGATAAAATGGCGTCTTCTCTATATTAAGTAAGTGTTACGTAATTTGATATTTGAAGCGTTACTGAAATCACGTCATTGTCGATATACGTTGGACGGTTTATCGACGGGAATTTTATCGTTTAAAAGCTTTACGATACGTATATTAATCGAAAATAACTTACGCATGAGATGTCCTCAGCAATCTTTCGTAATTCCGGATTATCTGAATAAAGCTTTGCAATGCATTTCAATATCTTCGATTGCATGGATTGTTCCATTGGGACGTTAAATAGCTCTTCTGATGAACGTCCATCACTCTCATTGGGGAATATTGACGTCACTGTCATTGCGAGATTAATATGATTCGCATTATCATCAGTTATCTTCTGCTGTAGATTCGTCTCTTTCACAGGCTCACTTCTCGCTTGTTTACTAACAGATTTGGCTTTTGTCTCAATACTTCTACAAACACTGGATCATATTGTAATACGATACGTTGAATACGATACGTTGAATACGTTGAATACCGTTTAATATCGTTAAATAATTTAAATTCTTACGTTTTGCTTGCATTTGTCACTTCCCTCGTCATTTCCCTTCCAGCTATTTTCTTACACAATATGGGATATTTTTGAAATTTCATCTTGTAATAATTTTCATACTCTGCAACGATAATTTCCAAATCGATGTTGTCGCAAACCCGATGTTCGGGAGATAGACGAGCTTCCCGGAATAATACATCGCTAACGTCTATATACATAAAAAAATGTAGTTTTTAATTAATTATAGTTTTTAACTAATTAAAAATATTTTTCGCAATGACTGAACACTATAAGATAACCATCAAACAATTGTTTTATCTCTAGGTAAGACAGGCAAAAGAATGTATTTACTATATAAATCCTCGAAGATAATTTCTTGTCTTCTGCTTTTTAATTTCCAATTTTTAGATGGATAAGAATAATTTGAATTTATACTTCATATATTTGTTTATAACTAGTTAATCTACATAATCGATTGAGTTATTCTTAACTACTGAATTACCGATGTCGAATTTTCAAATTTGGTTTCGCCTTCTCTTTCCATGATGTCCACTGATTTCTATTTCGATTGGTCACTGACACTATTCAAAAGAATTGGAACTAGGAATATATTTTAATTATAATATACTCACCCATTGTGTTCCAAATAATCACATACAAGGTATAATATGTTCCGATGACGTTCCGAAATACGACTCTCCTCCTAATGCAACATGGATATAGAAAGATGGATGCAACATGGAAATAGAAAGAGAACACCATGTATAGATACTTCCTGTCCATGTTTAATCAGGCATGCACACTAGTGGACACTGACGCTGCTCGTATACCGCTGTTACATATTTCCTGTACATGTGCGCGTCATTAGACAAGGACGGAACATCCTCTCTCTACTTCTCTATCGCGTTTTTAGTTCGCTCACGCGCTCTGTACTCATATCTATTACATTTCCACCCTAGGCAGCGGCCGTGCAGTGACTTACAAAAGTTCCGAACGGTTCCATCCTGGGCGGACGGTTAATTGCGTTCGGTACTTCGAGGCAGGAAGGTGAGTACAGAATCGCTCCTCTTAGTACTCTTATTAGAAGTGTTATCATGGAATATAAGTTTTTTCAATAAATTCTTATCGTTTTACGATCTTTCTAGAATACAATGACGTCAGCAATCGATCATTTTCGCGAATTTATTGTAAATTAATTGGGGGAATATCTGGAGTTCTTTATCGGTTTCGACTGTAAAATCAGCAACTATTCGAATTTTTCATTCATAATTGTGACATTTTCGACACTTCCGTTGCCAAGACCCTCTTGAGAGATTTTTGGCACGTTCCATCACCCTTGTTAAACGAGTGCACATTGGTGGATATATTGATTTTAAAAACCAATACGTGTACGAGATTTATTATCTCACTGGGACAAAGAAATCCGTTTTATTCGCGAATTTTCCGTGTTTCTTCTTAATTTTCGTGAGTGTCTGGCGCGGAGCATTATTTGAATGAACTTTTCATCGTTCAGATTATATTTCGTTTAAAAAGATTGAAATTGATGTCGAGAAGAAATGAAACAAGGTGCTCGGGCATTCCATCGTTTCCCGGGGAAAGAGAAATATGAAAAAAACGGTCGTTCTTCCTTCTGCCATTTTCGTCCATTACCAAAATGGTATGACCCAAATGTCCCGGGCCGTGAATCAATCAAGCGAATTTTGAATAATTTTTGAATAATATCCAGTTAATAATTTGTGAAACAAATTAATTTCATTTTATCGTTGGAAACAAATTAGTTGGATTTTTCTTTCTTTAGCAGTTTTCGCCTGAGTTGACCTGACGTGCTACTTCAGTTTCCATCATCGCTTCTCGAAACTTCCAACGTCCTTGGTGTTGGAGTCTCCTTGACCAGGTGAGTACATAGCTTCTAGATACTCGTCGCTGTTCATCCTTACGAGCCTCTCGAGAAAAATCCGCAGTTAATATTCTGCTAATCCCTGCTGCTTTTAAAGACCATAAGTAGTCGTCCGTAAGGTTTAAAAGATTTCGAGTAGATTTGTATTACGTATTTTATCTTCTAATTTTTAAAGAGAGGGTCGTGTTTAATCAATTGAAAATGACGAAACTGTAATGGGACATTATTATCAAATATTAAACGTGGTTCCATTGGGTACTTTTATGGTCTTTGCGAGATATATATGCATTATACGTTGCTACTAGCAACGCGTAGCGATGAACGATGGAGAGCAGTACCTTCGTTATCTCGTCTCGGTTGTGTACATATCAGTAATGCACAGTACTCGTACTAAATATCTTACAAATTCCATACAGATTTTCAGATTAGTTTCGAATAATACCAACACGACCATGATAGTCACAGTACAGTATTAAATGGTGCCACTATGCATAATACACTCCTAAAATGTCTCTACAAATATATTTGTCCGAATATTTTTGTCAGCTACTATATCCTAACCACGGTTTATTAAACAATATATAGATTTAAAAAAGAATATATAACGACATTACTTGTTTAGGCTAGATTGGTTTAACTTGTATAGTTTTAGTAACTGTGTAAGATCAAACAAGAACTTATCGTTAGTTTGGCGAGATCTGATTACACGAAGCAACATAATTGCTTTGAAACTCAGGACAGAAAACAATGTCAACCGGTAGACGCGTTTGTCTGGTGAACGTGTAACGCGTGAATAATAGATAGCGACAATCACGCGAACGCTAGTTACAGCTGACTTGGCTTACATTGTAGCATTCAAACTAGAGTATACGAGCCGTAAGCACTATTGAAAGTTCAAAGGCCGACTAGTGAGCTTCATCCTATCTCATTTTTTAATCAGGCGATGGATCGACGAATCGTATTGATTTCGAGGATTATTATAGTTCTGTGGAAATTTTAAAGCGTGGTTTGTCTAATCTTGTCTCGTTAGCTACAGACTCTTTGGCGAGCAGCCTGAAACTTGATCCAGTTTCGAGAAAATGAAAAATTCGTTTCTTCTCTTTGCTTCCCTGTTCCTTCTTTCCTCCTTTTTCCCTTTTTACATCGCGTTAGGATCCGTTAAATAATATTGACTGCCGTGGACGCTGGCTGAGAAGTGCACTTTATAACTATCTTTAAAATCACTGACGTCGATGAGGACAAAGGTAAGTTAGAGGGTCATTTATCTGAGCTGGTGTTATTCGACCTGAACCCTGCAGCTTTTCAGAGTTTCTTTCGTTTTTCTTTTAAGAGCAGAGATGTTAACTGGTCTCTTGTTACGTGTAAGAAGTATGTACTAAAGCTTATTTATCACCAATTGGTTGCTCAAAGTCGAGATATACATACCTATATTATATTAATACGTTACAGAAGATTACGCGTTAGTTAGCTTATGAGAATTTATAGTGTGTCACAGATCACAAAAGCAGAATGACTACTTTTTCATAAACGATATATGTATATGAATTGAAAGTTTAACTATTACGTCACATACTTCTCTCGATAAAGGTCGTCGAGTGCATATTGTTAAAGAATATTAGCCATTTGAATTCAATAGTTTCGAAGATACATATACATAACTGTGTGCGTATATATATAATATACGTATAACAGCCAAAGTTCAGCTCTCAAGTGTACGCAAAACTTTTATGTTCATTTTACGCTATACCAGTATGTTTCATGAATTTGTTTGCTAACAGTATCGAAACAAATAACAAGCAGAGGACGAGCTATTCATGAATTGTTTTGCCAGCGTGTACGCTCCCAATATTTTCTATTTGAGAAAACATACTTGTTGCTATTGCAACTACAAATATCTTTACAGTCGACGCTTTTGCCGCGAATCATTGGCTAACATGTAAAATCGAGAAAAAACATGGTTTATTGTGATGGAAATGTGGAAAACCGCAAAACCGATATAGAAGGGAAAATAAAGGAAAGGAAGGTAGGGATAAGTAGAAGCTTGGGGCCAAGTTTAATTCACTGAAACCGAGCTGCTTGTATTATCGCAAAACAAAATTGCCAGTACGTCATTTCCGTACTCTCGTCCTCGCGAAAATGGTTTTGCTCGTTAAGAAAAAACGAAGAGACAGGGAAGAGAGGAAAAAGCAAACGGAGAGCGCTTTTAAAAAGCTGGCGAACCGTGTGTTACCACAACTCGTTTTTGAGATCTTTGCCAGGGACGCGTTAAAACACGCTGCAAATATATTTCTGGCTTTTCTGGGGTTTAACTGAAATATGACAAATAACGTTGTAAAACATATGTACTTATGACTTACAGAGTAATTGAGTGTACAAAATATAATAGCCAGCGATTTAGGGCTTTAAAAGATCAAAAGAAAAGAAAAGAAAAGAAAAGAAGAAAGATAATATGTTGCGGCAGTTTAAGTCGATCTAAGAAAATAGATAAAGGGAGGGAGGGGCAAAGCTAGTTAATCTGGAAAGAATCCAAGCGTCAATTTCAAGCATTTACAGAGAATCAAGCGGGCTGGTTAAGGTCGTGAGTTGAGCAATTATCCCGCGTTAGGTTCAATCAGGTTAGTCCCACGCGAAATTGATCCAACCATGCGAAAACGAGTGTATTCTGATTTCTGTCGCAGATACTTCTGGCTAGTGCAGTACCTACACGGTGGTTGTTGAAATAGCCGCTTCTCATCTATTTTCCGCAGCGCGGACATCATCCTTTGATCCCTTACGACTAACAAAGTTTTCAAAGATGTACGGCAGTTTGAGATTCTACTTGAAAATGATCATGATTGCGGTCTGTGTACCGCCTGCCCTTCTTTTTGTTCTTCCGTTAAAGACTGGTAAGTTGATACTGATTAATTATGCGATCGAAATCCTATATAATGGCTACAAAAAATATTTGCATCATTATTCTCGTTTCCTAATGAATCGCTGTTTTAATCAAGTTTTATATTGCATCAAATTTCTGTAGTTACACGAAAGTACTAAATTATAGAAAACTTGATATACACGGATTTAATTAATTGATAAATTAGTCGATATATAGGCATTATTATTTATTATATTATATATTATAGGCATTATATATTAGTAATGTATATATACACTTTTGAATTTTAGCCTTCTATTATTCTTATATCCTTTAAACGTCATTTCAAGCTACAAGCGACTTTAACTCAAATAGCTCGATTTCAAGTTCTAACGTATACTGTAAAGCACACTTGCGAAGTGAAACAGTAAACACGATATGAAAACTCTCTCCCCAGTAAGAAATCGAATATCCAATTTCAATCGTGCTTCATCGATAAAGCATCAATGCTACGTAGAAGCATCGTGGCAGCCGCAATGCGGATCCGTTGATCAAAAATTTCCTGGCACGATCGTTTTCGTAACGCTATTAGCCGTTTCAGTATCAGGGATGTTTTAAAAATCCGTATCGGATTGTACCATGAAGCGCAATAGCGCTTCGTTTATTTATTTACGAGAAGTGCCGATCAACTCGATTGCACTGCTCTTTTTTTTTGTCGAAACATACCTTTCAACGCGTTCACGCTTCACTTCATCAGCTATATCAGAAACGTTACACTAAAGAGTTACTCAACGTTACTCAAAAGGTTGCCAAATATTCGTGCTTTACCTTTTGTTTGTGTGACGTTCTGTAATTGGTTTTCCAATTCAAGAGGTAATTTATACATTAGTTTTTTCTTTATTTGGTTTACGATTATTTGAAAGAAAAGTAATTACGAGAGGAAACTCTGATAGACTAGCGACAAGCTACGTTCGGAACCGAGCGCGCTGTGAATTGACAATCGTAACCAAACATCGCGACACAGTTCACCACACTATGCGTACAGCATGATCACGCTGAGTGGCGTTGAAACGGTTAACGTAACTGCGCGTACGACCGTCGAATGGCAAAGATATTCAAGCTGAGAATCGTTTTCAGATGCTATAAACAACCGCTGTGCTGACTTTCAAGGAGAAACCATTCGACATGATCTTACGTTTGAGCCGGGGCCTTCGGTTTGCAGTTTCTGCGTCTGCTACAATTCGAGGCTGAAGTGGTGCATATCGATCGTATGCAACCCGCCCGTAGTGAGTATATGCTCATTACTTAAACACTTAACACAACCAGAGAGAAACTAAAGCACACCGTTAATGCGAATAGGGTACACAGCGATTCATCTAACTTGCCTTGAATTACTTTTGCAAAGAGAAACATGGACAGGAATAATTCTTTGTTACGAGTCGTTTAATTTATTCGTTCGTTAGAACGATTGGTCTGACAAATTCAAAGTCTTGTTCCGTATAAATATTTTTAAACAAGCACGTCATAAGCTTTGTATATTTTTTTTATCGCAACGAAACTGTTCAGAGAAATGTTGAAATTATTAATTACAAAAGAAGACATTTACGTTGTAAAAATGTTAGCGAAAACATTTGTGAAAAAGTTACTTTGTTATAAATTCTACAAAAGGAAATATTGAAAATCACGCCCCATTTATTCAGTTGCACGTATGAAAAGTATTTTGCATTCGCGCAAAAAAATCCCTTAAGGATACATATTTTATAATAATTGGAGTGTCAAAGTTATTACGCGGATTGGCGTACCTTAACCACGTGCCTTTTAATGAAACTAGGTTATTCATTTGTTATTCGTTCCTAACTTTCAACTTTATGATTTTTGCGGAATAAAATTTTATATTCCGGTTCAGTTTATAAATGATTCATTTTGAATTGAATAAAATTAGAGTTACAGCAGTGTAATTTAACAAAGAACAAATAATCATTTGTACTTTATTAAAATGTTCTTTTAGCGTCTCGTTTTAATATTTCTCTAATAATATTTTGTTAACCGTTATATTTAAATGAAGGTTTTCAAAGCAGAGACGTACTTTAACGTAGGAAATGGACGTACATTTATAATGAGAATTCAGAAGCAAAAATATTTCATACAAAAATAAATATTCCCCATGTGTAAATAGCTACGTTATGACTTTTATATGTATCTAACGTTTTTCCATGCAAGGTAACGTATATTTGCTTCTTCGCTTCTTCGCTTCTGAGTAGTAAAACCTGGCATTCATGCGGCTGATAGGTAGTTACGCGCTGACAACGAAAAACATAAAATGAATAAAAAACATGAGCCATCCTATAAAAAAAATAAAGCTGCTTTTATCTTTCATTACATATTCGTCAGAATATTGTTAATAAATATTTAAGTTCAGATTTCAGCTTAAATAAATGCATAGGATTGGACATTTATTTATATATGTATCTGCGAACGCTTTTTGACATAAAATTTTTATAACGACTAAAATCACATATTCCGATATTAAATTAATTTGATGAGAATAAAAACTGAATTTTTTAAACGAGATTTTGTATGAAGTTACATTTATTGGGAAAAATTCATTCTTTTATAATATGATAAAACGAGACTCATAGTCTGTATAAATCATTTCATGGAATATTATGTGTATGTACATGTGTTCTACGCTTTTATTATAAAAATGCTAAATGAACATAACGATCAAATGCATCGACAAATGCATTGAACATATCGATTGTTATTTTGAAAAATTGATTATCTTTTATTTGTTTCGAACTACAAATTGATTGAGACATTCGTGTTTGCTAAATTGCGAATTTAACGCAATGAAGTCGTCTGAATCCCTTGCGAGCATGTAAATATAGCGTCGAATTAACAGGTCAATTACTTGAGGTTGGAACTGAAAGAAAGAGAAAGATGGAGGAGGTCTTGCCTTTGAATGCTGGACACTTCTAAAGCCCACAGTTCGCTGAAATTGCCAGAGAATTCAATTAAATGGCAAATTAAACCATTGAACTGAATCTGTTTCCAATCGTGAGCTTGGAGGTTCTACCCTTTGAATTTTTAAACCAGTCAACCTTCTTTTGTACGTATGGTAACGAATATAATTCATAAACTAATGAAGTGTGTAATTCAATTGAAAGCTCTTTTCACTGAATTCAGTTTAGATTAAGAAAAATGATATAATAACGAAATTATCAATTTACAATTTATAGAGCGTATACTTTATTCGAAAGTGAAGTTTATTACTGCAAATATTAGTTGGCTATTTATAGCCTGTTTGAAAAGGTGATTTAATTTCGATTGATTTTCGATAAGTTTTTGTTGGTTTACTCAGGTTAATTAATCTCCAATAAAATAGAAATACCAATCCGGTAGTATAATTGCTTTCTTGCTTATTACTTTTTTACTAATTAGCGATGCACGATTCCAGACCAGTAAATATTTTTCCATCGGGAGAAGTCAGGTCGAGAGATGCAAGATTTATACGCTCGTTCTGTCAGTTATCCCAGTGTCTGTTACGCGATAGAAAATGAACGAACTGAATAATAAATGCATTATCGGCATGAAGATTGCTTGATGTAGGCCACCGCTTTTTTTCTATCCTTCCGATACCATTTTTCTTTTTTTTTTTTTTTTTTTTGCGAAACACTTTGCTAGTCGTGAGAAGCAGCAATTCCCTTCTGCGAATCAATTACGGTTCACGAGAAATTGTATTATAGCCTGGAACGTATTCAAATTATCTTCAATTATTCTCGGCTGTTTCCATTTCCATTCGTCTCTTGCGTAAGTACTCGTTTGATGTACGTACATCGTGAGACAATAATCGTTAACACCTTTAATGTCTTCAGTATTATAGAATAAGACGCGAAAATACGTTGAAACCTGACTTTTAGATTCGCGAGACTCTATAAGGCTTCGAAAGTCTCTTGTTTCAGGCCGAATAAAAAATTGTAGATGAAGAATTACATTGCGAGGTCTGTTAAGGAAAATTTTAAATCGTATCGTTGTAATAGGATTATTTCAGCGAGGGAAATTACGTGTTGCGTGCGAAGCCACGAGCTTTCTTTCAGGCTAATATATATAATTGTCCTATCGAACTTTCCATCTAAACCGTTGCGCTCACACGTGGATTTTGCATTTCAATTTTCTTACTTACAGTCCAGTCCAGTGAGACCAAGTTAAATTTTTCAGCCCTCCGAGGTAGAATATGTTTTATAGAGAGACGTACAACGCCATGAAAGGGAGACAGATCAATAAATTGGGTTATCTTTAAATTACTGACAATCATTTCATCGACGCGGTTTCACCGACACCGAGTCCCCCGGCAACGTCTGTCAAAGCTTATTTACCGATACACTGAAATCAGCCACAATCATTTTACCGACGTCTTCCTTTGCTGACAGTTATTATACTCGCTGTCATATGTTATCGTTGATTATACATCTTTATTTACAAATTCGTTTCCGTGTATAACGAAACAAAGGAAGAAACGAAAATGATACGTTTCATGACGCATTGTTAAATTATTAATTAACCAGAGTTACATATCTACATGAATGCTTTGAAATGTCAGTCATAATTCATGAAAATGGATACAAGCCATTTTACTATACATAAATAGAATTATAAAGACATGTTACGTACTAATGCTTTTACGAAATATATTTCTGTATGCGTTTGACGTTTCTGTATTATTCCTTATGTGCTTTC
>NW_022885244.1:0-17951 GCF_011952205.1 Bombus bifarius
ACGGTTGAGAGGGGCACAGAACAAGGACACTGAAGTCCGTAGGATTTGGGACGCCGCAACGTGCAGTCAGGCCGATGGGCAGGTAGTAAGAAACAATATCTTGTATAAGGAGTGTGAGGACGATGTGCTAATAGTAGTATCGAAGGCGATGCGGGCTCAGGTAGTCAGGCAAGCGCACGAGCGTGGGCATTTCGAGGTTACCAAAACAGAAGCTATGGTCAAGAAGGACTTCTGGTTCAAGGGGTTGCGCGAGAAGGGCGAACACATGGTATCCAACTGTCTTGACTGTAGCCTAACCGAACGAAACATAGGTAAGCTAGAATGGAACCTGCGAAATTACAAGAAAAGAAGAAAGCGTGCGAAGCAGTACCTGAGGAAGGACCCGTGCACACCTCGATTTTATGAAACCTTGGGTCCTAAATGCCGAAAGTGACGCATCTGATGACAGCGAGATAGAAGGCAACATCTGAGGGCAGATGTTATTGCAGGATGGCCGAATGTAGTATCGTGGACGAAAGGCCCGGGAAATATCGGGCGAACTATGAACAGTGTCGCGAGAGCCGGGGCGCCGTCGGGCCCATCAATGTGTCATCGGTCTTTTCAAGTGCATAGTTTCGTGGAAAAGACCTACGTGACCCTGGCCACGAGCGTCTGCAGAACACGTGTGCGGTGGGCCTAGGAAAAGGGCAATGGAATGCGACAACGGTCAGTCGAGAAACAGAGCGCGAGTCGGGAAACAGAGTGCGAGTCGAGAAGCCGAGTGCGAGTCGAGCGGAGACGGAGGTTGCGAGTGGCGTTGCCGAGAGAGTGTGGATTGCGCTGTGTTCTGTACGTTTGGTATGAATAGTTCAAGTTAAGCCACAATCGTCTTATCTGTCTGATTAACATCTCTATTGTCCACTTTTGTAAACATATTACATCACGATATTACATATATAATAAATATAAATAAATAAAAAATGTCTATAAATGCTAAGATACTTTTACGAGCCAACAGGCGAGAAGGAAGAAACGAAAGAAAAGAAGGAAGAGAACGAACGTTAATCAGTTTCGAAACGTTAACAACGTCCTTGCGTTGGACGGTGCTCGCGTTTATCGATTGGTCGCATTGCGAGATATCGGTCAGATTATTATTATTAATACGATCGTCTGTAATTTATCTTTGCTAACTGTGCCGCACGGAATCTTCGTTTACAATAAATGAGTTGTCGCTTTTGATCGAACGGTAACACGATATGAAATTACAGGGTGACGGAAACAGCTGGGAGAAAAGCGAATACTTTTTCTGCGCGAATAATGTAATGTTAAAGGCAGTAAACCTTGAGAGGCGAAGTGATGAAACGAGTGGTCTCAGAGAAGCTTCTTTACGTCTTCTTCTCCTTTCTGTATCCTTTCTATGAGAATAATATCTCGTCTTCAGAAGAGATCTCCTCGCCCTATCTACGCGTTGTAAAGGCAATACAAACTGAATGATACATATATTTAAAAAACGATATTTTGTTGGTTTTATGAATATTGATTTTTATAACGTGAGGTTCTTCTACTCTTATTTTCTATTAAATTAATGATACATATATTTTAGAATGGTTGTCGCAATGGTGATGATGATGATGATGGTGATGATGATTTGCGAAAGAAGATGTTGAAAATTACAGACAGCATAAATAATATTTAGATTTCATGGAAGTTGATTTTTGTAATGCTAGGTTCTTCTATTCTTATTTTTCATTAAATTTCTATGTAGAAAATTATTAAACATTTGGATATAACTGGGAGATTATTTCCGTTCATGCGTACCGAGTTACTCGATGGTCTCGTACCGAAGCTGATAACCAACCCAGATTTTCAGGAAAGCGATTAATAGCTTAAAATTTATTCGTGCGAGATAATAATCCAAAATGTAGTTAAAGTTTTTAAGCATTGTTTGTTAGGATTACGAGAAAATGATGAATTAACAGTTATGTATAGACACGTTATATATATGTAGGAGGTCCAGAGCGTATTGGAAAAATTTACGGCGAATTAAACAGGAAATTCCGAGATATTTGCTCAAAATATCTGATTTGTGGAATTATCCTATAGCTATTTTATTTAATAAAAATTAATTCAGGTAATTTTAGAGAATAGAAATATCTGAAACTCGTGATTTAAACGAACGTTCGTCATTTTGGTTTATTGTGAATTATAAATTGGTTCATTATGAAGCATGAAAAGTAAAATTCAATGGTACAAAGTGATTTTAAATAAGGAAGCGAGTTCCATGGTAAACATGGTTCGAGCATCGCAATTATAATAAAGCAAAAAAAAAAAAAAAAAAAAGAAACAACCACTGAGCGGTAATTATCAGGAAGCCACTAGTTACAACTAATTGAAGGTGATTCCGGATTAGAAGCAAGCCACTATTAAGTGGCTAACACGGTTGCTTCATTAAGAGCAATTACTCCCTATTTTACGGCAACTACAAATAGACGTTGTTCACTATGATATATTTCCACGTGTTTATCGCATCTTGTCCTGTTATGCGATTAAAGAGTTACAACCTTGCGTTTCTAATTTATTGGACGTATACGCACCAGACATTAATTTCGTCTACGTATTCGTGAAATTGCGAGATTCATTCATCGCGAAGGTCAGTTCAATTGTTCAAGATAACTTCTCATCGTTTTAATCTGTTTTCTTGTACGAAAATAGAGTAATATTTACTTGTCATTGCACTGTGGATATATATCGATATGTTCGTTCAGGAAGTCAATTGTTTTCATCGAATTACACTCGACTTTCCGTAGAGAATGTTCGTTTCGACATAAATATGTATCTCAGGCTTATCGATCTTTCAATATCTACCATAAATAGCTTAACAAGGTAACACACGCTCGTGTTTGAATTATGTAAATGATCCTTTGACTCTAACGATCCGTTTATTCACAGTTAATTTATGATATTGCTAGTTACGCGTGATTCTACCTTTTGTATCTTTAAGAAATACAGGGTGATTGGTAATTGGTGGTACAAGCGGAAAGGGGGTGATTCTACGCGAAAAAAGAAGTCGAAAATATAGAATAAAAATTTAAAAATTTAAAAATTTAAAAATTTAAAAATTTAAAAATTTAAAAATTTAAAAATATTTTAAAAATAACGTCAATTGAGACAACGATCTACAGTGAGATCCGTTATAACGAGACGTGATAAAGTGCACGCGTACCGAGCGAAAATTCAAAGTCGATTTTCTCGAAAACAAAGCCTCAAACGAAAAATTTTTATTCTATATTTTCGACTTCTTTTTTCACGTAGAATCATCCCCTTTCCGCGTGTACCACCAGTTACCAACTACCCTGTATAATTCGTAAATAGAAACGTATTCTTGTCGATAAGTATCGAAACACTTACGGAAATTTAAATGGGCTTGAACAATCATCGGGAAATTATTAAAGTCCTTGTTATTAGATCTAAACACGATTTAATCGTAGAACTAAACACGTTTGTTAAATTAATCTATATATTGTATATCTACTTTTTATATATTTGTAACTCAAATTTTTCTTCTTCATATTGCGTTAAGTTGCCCCAAAAGTTTCTTTCGTTTTATATTATTTTATTGAATTACGTATGATCTATTTTGTCCCAATGAATATAATTCAATAAAATAATATAAAACAAAAAATAGTATGCGTCTATTATCTCCTTACGAGACGAAAGAAATTTCTGCGACAACCTAATATATTGTTCCATTCTTTATTCACAGAATATTTCTTTTACAGATGATTCTTCTAAATATTATGTTTTTTATTCCAGTATTAGAATACGTTGGACCAAAGTGGAGGACATTCGTGGCGAATATGTCGATCGCAATATTCTTCACATTTGCAACTTGCATTCTACCCTGGATCGCCTATTATTTGGCCGACTGGAGGATGACCTGTATTGTCACCTCAGTTCCTCTTGTTCTAGCCGTAGGTACGCCATGGTTGATACCGGAAAGCGCTCGATGGCTGGTCAGCCAAGGTCAGATAGACAGGGCCATTAAAATCCTTGGTAAATTCGAGCGAATCAACGGCACCAAGGTGCCCGATGACATCTATAGACGATTCCGGGTAAATAAACCGATTACCGCAATCTTTTCCGTATTTTCTACTTTTATGATCTTTCCTGCTTTATGTGCGTTCTATAAATACCAATTTATATGCCTTTAAGCATATCATATAATCATTTTCTTTGAATAGAAGTCTAATTGGGTCTTTTACGTAATGAAAATTTGTTTACAACCTAGTAATTTTATATCTTATTCATCACCTAAATTGCCAGCGATAAATTGCTGTCAATTTCTGTTATTGTCTGTTATTGTCTATTTCTGTAATGTTATTTATTGAATTTGTATATTGTTTTTATCTTTGAAAATTTTTATACAAATAGATTAAACATTTGGAAACTGCTCAGTCTATGAATAGATCATGGCAATATTAACATTAATGTACGATATAAGGAGATAATCGACTTTCAGAGGTTTGATGTTTTATAAAGTAAAATGAAAAAATTTGCGAACGTCCAAGTAAACTATTTCGAAATGATCGTCTCATATAAATATAACATAAACTTTCTTCCGGATTTTATCGTAATCTTTGTACACATAACAGATTCACATAAATTTGTAAGAAAAACAGACAAACGACATTAACTAATTAAAAATTAACAAATTAAAAATTTGCTAATAACAGGAAACCTGTGCCAGAATCTGCAAAGAGGAGGAAGCAGACAAAACGTACTCCGTGTTGGATCTATTTAGAACGCCACGACTACGGAATATCACGATTCTATTTATTGTTATTTGGTTCGTATCGCTATTAAACAGATATCAAATAGATTGACGTAAAATCGGAATTGTATCTTGTAAAAATCTCACGAACAGTTTTATATCTTTTGTCTAAAAATACTTCATTTCTGAAGCAAGGAATTTGCTTCTCACATGAAATATGATAGCGTGCTTTTCTTTATCATATGAAATTGTTTTACGAAATATAGGATGGCGATTTCTTTGGTGTTCGATGGTCACGTACGAAACGTCGATAATTTAGGCCTGGACGTGTTTGTTACGTTCACGATTGCTGCAGCAACCGAGCTGCCTGCTGACACGTTCCTCACGCTCGTTCTTGATCGATGGGGCAGAAGATGGCTGGCGTGTGGTTCCCTCGTCATTTCTGGTATCTTCAGCATCTGGGCTTCTGCCGTTTCCAATAGTTCGTACATTTCGTTTTTATATATTCACCCTTCTATATTACTGATCAATCTTCTAAATAACTTAAGTCGATAATTCTGACTTAATCAGACGAATATTTTTCATTCGTATAACATTGTGCTTTTTGAAAGGAAGAAAATGTATATTTTGGAATATTTATAACATGCAAATGCTTGTAGATTATTTGCTACATTGCTAGAATAGTTTCCAAGCCCTATCATGTATCCGTTGTATAGATATTTTATTTCCCCTTCTACTGCTTTGATCATAAGATCGCTTCGTATTTCCGCATATATCAAAGGGCGTTGGCAATAGTCCTCAAAATGATGGGCTTCAGCGCTCCAGCAGTGCTATATGGCTTTCAGTAGCCGTAATCCATAATACAATCCCTTAGATTCAAATTGGCTAGATTAACGTTTTATAGATAAGAAGCTTATTGCTTGTGCTTAGCTTAGAGCTAAGCACGCTTATATTAAGCTTAGCAAATGCTTGTATCAACTATTGCAGACAACCAGACAAATTACAGACAGATAAAATAATTTCTTCCCTTTTTATTCCTTAAAATTTTCTAAAATTATTTCATGAAAAATTAGAATTAAAAACTAATGCTAAAATTTTTTCTTCAGGTATATATACAGCTTCTCTGGCAATTCTCGGTAGATTTTGGATAAACATTTCATACAATATCGGTCTCCAACATGCGGCTGAAGTATTACCAACTGTGGTTAGAGCTCAGGGTGTAGCTTTGATACATATAATGGGATACGTTGCTAGTATCCTCGCACCCTTCGTAGTCTATCTCAATGTTGTGTCCTCGTTCCTACCTCTTCTTGTGCTGGGCACACTCGAAATTATGGGCGGTCTTCTGACTCTCTTTTTGCCGGAAACATTGAATAAGGATCTTCCGCAGACGCTGCAGGACAGCGAGGATTTTGGAAAAGATCAGAAGATGTGGGATATACCTTGTATCGGAAGGTAAAATCACATAAAGGAACTTTCGGTCTCCTTTTTTCAAAGATATTCACAGATCTTCAAGCTCGAAGTTCAAGATTCTCAAGCATTCTGTTAGATCTACATCTTCGTATGCTTTCGTATTACTTTCTTCTTAAAATCTGTTAAATCTCTCAAAAGAAAACTGGACTATCTTCTTTCTTCAAATGCTTTTTAAATCTTTTGAACAGAAGAGAAGGATCGAGTTGGGAAGTTATTCAAATCTTTAAGCGATTGGATTCAATATTTTTAAACGCAATGTTTTGACAGGAAACGCGAGGACGAAGAGACACCACCGGTCGCCATGTTCCGATCATTTTCTAAATGCAGTGCGAGGAATTCGATGAGAGCGTCGCTTCGCGGTGAGCCTTTAAGGAGTAGCATGCTACGGAGATCGAGTATAAAATCGAGGAAAAGCGTAAACTCGATCACAGAGGTCGAAAGGCTGTAGCGAAACGTTCACCACGAAGTACAATATTTGTCGCGTTGATCTCGAGCAAAGAATCTTTAGTCTTCCAAAAACGTGCAATACATGTATTAGAGTAAGACAAGTTACTGAATCCGGGAATCTTAAATTCCACCGTCATTAATATTCATTATCACAAAACAGTGGATTTTTATGCAATTATGGGTGATTCGAAGATACGAAAATTTATAGAATGCGTATGACGCAAAATTTTGTAAAATATCCAAAAGTACAGCACTATCGATGATATTTAATGGATAGAAACATACTTTTGCCCAAGTCCTTTCGATTGTATCAAATCTTTCAATTGTATTATTGTATCCACGAAAATATGCATTTGCATAAAGATCCGCAATGCAATTATCATCGCAATTTTTCATCAACAATGATTGATTAAAAATTCAAACATTAGGCGAGCGAATAAGAATTAGAGTAAGAACGTAGGTTAAAGTAATTGTCGTAAATTGTCGTGGGTAGTTAATGTTAAAAATTAGTACTTTCCTTTGTTATAAAAGTTCCTGAAATTGTTCGTACAAAAGCTCCATCTTATAGAATATAGTGCAATAATCGTTATACTAGTAAAATAATAACATCATAAATATACAAAATATATTATCGAGATGAAAATAATATGGACAACGTGGTGTATGGCCACGAGTTTTGTACCTTGATCGATGCCAAGATAACAAATTATTATACAAAACAGTGAAGTATCCACGTCTGACATTAATATTGAGTATTACCATTACTGTAATTTAATTTTTAACCGATCCTGAGAATTCCTTAGAACGTAAAAAGTGTAAAATGTTACTGTGCATTTCAAGATTAAATGCACTGTAATTTAGAAACAGTTATGAAGCGGAAACAAATAATTTATTCAGAATAAGAATTCTACGTAATCATGTTAAAAAAAGACGTACTTATAACGCGTTTAAACTCCAAATATGTAAAGACAATAAGGGGAAAAAATTAAACGAAGAATCGTATTTTTTGTAAATTCACACAAGATTTTATCGAAAAAAAAATTAAGATTTTTTGAAGAACGTACAAGACGGAACACGAACAATAAATAAGGGATGTTAAATACAAAAAATAGATTGAAATTTAGATTATGAAATATAAAAAAAATGATATTGCATAATTTACAATTATTTTCGATAGCTTACGTCAGTATGTTGGAGTGTAAACTATAAAATATTCAAAAACTGATACCATTTAGACATAATTTAGAAAAACAATAAATTGCGGAAACCGATAGTTAAATCTCGATACGATCGATACTCCAAAACTCTAATCCTAATAATTACTCAACAATAATAACCGATAATTCATGTTGATTAATGTTTGAACTCCGTTTTTTTTCTGTATGTGTATACAAATTTTGTACAGTTTGATAAAGCGAAATTAAATTATCATCTTTTTGTACTACTTCAAACATTGAGATTTGTCATCTTCAAGGTCGATCACACATATTTTCATATTGCGGAGTTGCAAGGGTAATTAATTTTGCAATCGGTTTTCCTTTGATATAGATGTGAATACAAATAGCCATTGATTGACAATATACCGAAGCAATTCTAGTTTAATTTGAAGTCATCGATCCTTTGATATTTTTGGAAGAATAGTAAAAGTACAGAGAAAACAAGAAAAAATGGCGTTAACTAAAAGATAGCTCCAATGTATCTCATAAATATTATCTATGTATCATTTGTAAGATGTAAGTGACCAAGATATCGAATTATACAAAAATTGTATGTAATGATTAATACTTGAACGTTACTTACATTTATGTACATGAAAATTTGATCTTTTATTAACTAAGTTATTGATCGACAAAATGACTTCCTACATAATTCTCCGCCTGAACTGAAATGCATATTTTTTTTTACGCAAGCCTTATGTGTAGCTAGCAACGAGCAACCAGATTAATTACTTTACACACGGTCGTATCTTGTTTGCTGTAGGCGAGTTCTCTCGTGTAATCAACGAAGTACTCAACTTTAAAGCGATAACAGAAGAACATTATTGTATCGATAAAAATCATGCTTTCTTCAAAGAAATATGTAACTCGTATTTTTTTTAAAGCAACCCTCATAACGCATTGAATAAAATAATCATACATTTTTTTTTGTTCAACATTTGTAAAATACGATATTATCAAGATCACCAAGGAGGTAATCTTCAATTCTTAATGAATATAATAAAAAACATAATTAATGATTGTTTGATGGTTTTATTATTATCTCTATAATACAAAAGCACAACATCGTGTCAACAGTTTATATAGTTCGTATGTTTCTGTAGGAATACACAAATAATAGTTCTCTATCACAACGTAATCTAAAGGGAAAACCCTAACTAAATGACAAAAATATCGGTAATAGCTGGAACTAATGAATGTTAAAAGCAATCAGTATATTCCATACAAACTTCCATCAACACGATTCGTTCTTCGTTCTCTCAACACACTAAGACCGCAATCTTTAAACGCTTATAAAACCATAAGCAATCGTGAAGTTTAGAATTCGCTAACTGGGCGTCTCTCAATCCAGTGTTTGATCTTGGGCAGAAGGAGGACCTTTTTCTCCAGCAGCTTCAGATTCTCGTAATTCTCGATCAGATCAGACTTGTACATAAAGTTCAAATAATCGAGCAGAGCAACGAATGTTAAATCAGCCCAAGAGAGAGTACCATCGTAGAAGTAGCCGTCATTTTCCTTCACTTGCTGGTCCAAACGTTCTAAAATGAACGGCAGCGTCTCTTCAGCAGCCTTGCGTTTTGCAGCTTTGACCTTCTCGTCCTCCTCATAGTGGAAGGCGGCAATTTCTGAAAATTTGTTTTCAGTTAAATACTATTCGCTAATGTTATACTAACTTGAATACAGTCTTGTGCGAAATTTAAATGATACTGAAGATAGAATTACAATCCTTTTTAATCCTTTGTCTTGTATTGTTGACATACGTGTATCGTTCGATTAAATCAAATATTAAATCGGATTTCAACTAATAAATACCTGAACAGATATGTACTATCTGTTATCAAGATTCTCATAAGATTTATGCAAAACAGCACTGGATACTCACTATGACGAATATCATGAATAGTATCAACAGTGGCATCAATATGAAGATTTGCCCAGTCAGTCTTTCCAGCTAAGTCATATTGTTTGGCTAAGTAACGGCAAATAGCTGTAGACTGAGCAACCTTCCTTCTATCAGCTACGAGCATAGGAAGCAGGCCATAAGGAGTCACTAAAAACATACAACTAATAGAATCAAAGATTCTATCGAACAAACAGATTATGATGCTTCTTAAATATCTAGCTTCCTGTTATCTGTTTTGGAAAGATATAATTTAATTTATTGATAATTTATCAGCAAACAAAGGGCATTGTCTCCTTAACAATACCTATTGTTCTCCCACATATCTTATAGAGCAATGGAGAGTAAACAATAATCTCTGTTATACTCTGCATAATTGTGTTCTACTTTATTTAGCTACTTTAGTTAAATTAGGAAAGATGAGATTTAAGAAACAGAATTTCTTTAAATTTTAAGCTTACAGGGCTTTATTTCTGGCCAGACGTCCTTTTTGATACGTTCATCTTCAAATGGAATACTAGCATAGCTGAAGAAGAACGGATTGGTTCTGCCAATGCCGTAACTGGGAAGTAAGTCAATTTATAGAGCGGCATCTTCCTGGAAGTATAATATATACAAAGTAAAAACAAAGAATCATTGATGACAAGAATTATATTATTACAAATTATGAAGTATAAGACAATTTAAGTAAAAAGCATCAACTACTAACTACTCGCATAGCTATTTGTATCTTTATATTTTAATATAGCTTAGATATAAAAAGAATATTATTTTTGGATGTAATAATGTATAAACTTGCGCCAAATATTATAACGAAATATTGCACTTTCTATTTAAGTAGGATAGACATATTACCGGCATTTATATTTTTTCTATAGCAATGAAATTGTTTATAAAAAAGTTTATAAGAAAACTATCAATTAATGCAAACAACGCATTTCAAAATATTAATTACATTCGCGCGATTCGTTATCCCTAGTATTAATTTAACCATATGGTCCTATACACCCAAGACCCTCTAACAGTAATTTAGTACCATTACTAGTCGTATGTACAATGTATGTTTGTATACAACTTTCGTAACTACAAAACATTCAGCAGTGATTATATATTCTTCCAAACATAAGAAACATTTTCTAATTGCATACTTAAATTTATCGATCAATTATGAACATATGATAAAATTTATTTCTTTCAACTACTAATTTTCAAATCCTCTGCTGTTCCGTTAATTGAACGACGCGCCGACTTTTCGTACAAGTATCTTGTATCTTATCTGTATTATTTAGTTATCAATAAAGAAGAAACATTTTCTAATTGTATACTTAAATTTATCGATCAATTATGAACATGTAATAACATTTATTTCTTTCAACTACTAATTTTTAAATCATCTGCTGTTCGGTTCATTGAAGGATGTCGGCTTTCTGTAGAAGTATTTCATATTTATTATTTAATTATGAATAAGGAAAAAACATACAAAATATAGTTTTTAAACGGTTTATTATTTATAAAGAGAAACTTTGACTCGGGATATATATACTATATATATACTATTTACTTACAATTTTTTTTTTTAAGACTTCAAAGTCGAAACAAGCACAGGAAATTTCCAAGCCGGTTAACAGAAACTTGAATGAGACAAAAATAACCTTTAGATATCTATATGTTCTTCTTCCCCCCTGTTGCTTCCACGTAACTCTTATCCTATTGGTGGAGCTGTGCTGATATGTGAAATTATGACTACATAAAAACATCCGGAAAGACTCATTGAATGATTTTATAGTTTAAAATTTTATAGTTTAAGGTTAATAAATTTCCATAAATTAAAGTTGAAAATTTATGAGAACATGTTTTCTGTAACAAAACTTAGTAAAAACAAACTAGTAAGGTTTATAGATTCTTTAATGATTATGTACGTATTCATAAACTAGTTCGATAAACATCGTTGGATAAAACGTCGAACAACACACAACATTGAAGCGCGACATTTCAAATTCAAGGACAAATATTGCGAACAAATGATATTAAATTTACAATAATCTCATGTAAGAAAAAATAAAAGGGATAAAGGTAGTACAGAAGATAGAAAAATCTATAAAACTGGTGGCTGGGAAATAGAAAATATATAAATTTATGTTATTAGAGTTTAGTACTTCTGTCGATCAATGTGTTACGACCGTTCGCGGAGAGACGCAGTCGCAGTAGCGAGAGGCGTAAATTCTCGCTACGATTCGGTGAATCGACGCCGCGACGTAGTCGTTCCCCTGTTTCGGTTAAGATAAGAGGTGGTTAAATGAATATGACACAGTATAGTAAGTTATATTTCACCGTTTATTCCAACAACTTATAACGAAGGCAGTTACGCTGGTGCGTATGTACGAGATGAATGAGTGACTGATCTGTGGGTGTGTCCTACCCGGTGGAAGGATATTGACCGTTCGAAGGATGTGAAATCAGAACTGTCTTGGGGGACGATGCTGTCTCGGAGGAAAGCTAAGGATGGGTGTGTCTAGCGCACGGGACCATCGGATTTGTTGGTGACGATTTTAGTTAGGAGAGTGAAGGAAGTGGCTTCGTTGTTAATTGGTTAACGAAGGGTCTTAACCGCCCTCGAGAGAATGTGGTTAGTGGGAGGAAAGTTGCAGCATACGTGAGAAAAACTAACTTTCCCTTGTCCAGTCGGGGTAGACAATAGTCTTTAGAAATTCTTCGGAAACAGACGTTTGTTTGGTTTGAAGGACCTTTTCTAGGAAATCTATGAGATTTATGGAAGGTACTTGAAACTATGGAGGATACGCTGCGAGTATCCGGTGACATCTCGTTGCCATATTGCTCGCGGTGCGACGTAACAAAATGGAATAGAAAGATTATACCACAGACGAAATTATACTTTATACTTTATTATACTTTATACTTTATTATTACATTACATCAATTGACATCTTTGGAATTACAACGATTCGATACACATTTTAACGTTTTAAACGTTTTAACGTTTAACATTCTAACATTCAGTTAGAACTTTGTATTGATTAGAGATATTGTAACGACCAGAAATATCGATACATATATCAATACTTTTACCTCGAAATTCGTAGATTCGTACTCTTCATTGTCCATACAAATTGTGTCATATATGTCCAAACCAAATTTAATTTCCAATTTAAAACCAAAATTCTTTTTCGAAAATGGCACTTCCAATTCTTCTTATTCTCACTATTTAATTGCTAGCCGTATCAAGTAACAACGAAAAAAATAATAATATCTAAACGTTAAGCAGGTCCATATTTTGGGGGATACAATTAAAAAAGTAAATCGTCGGTGGAATATTGTTTCATCTATCAAGAATTTTGGAAGATATAATTAGAAAGGGTAGAAAATTGTACTCCTTATCGAGCATTTTTTAAAATATGATTGAGAAAGTGGAATCTGGATAGAAAATTGTTTTACCTACGAAGCATTATAAAAAGTAAGTTTAATAAAACTATACCTTGGATATTTCATATATTTTTTCATATTATACGCATTCGTTAAAATTTTACACTCCCAAACATCCTGCTATACTTGCACAAAAAAGCGCAGTCTAGTAATATCCCCCTCACTGCTCCTCGCATTTTCTTTCTAATCATCTCTCGTTCGCTTTTCCTGATATTATTCTCAGCGTAAGTTCAGAGTGGCGGTTTTTAAACTCAGGAACGCGCGGCTGTTCGTTAAATGAAATATCAAACGTAAGAATTGCCGCAGTCTTAACGCGAGATAATTCATTTCGTGGCACAGAGCGCACGTCGTTGAATATTAATTCATATCTCATATAAGTTGCGAATAAAAAAAGCAGATAAAAGAGGACAAAAATCCGATAATTACCGCGAATCTTTACGCAATTTCAAGAAATACAAAAGAAATTTGTTTGTAAGCATGCTACTAAGTATTATTAGAAGTACTGTACTTTCGATATTTTACATATTCTTGCATATTTTCTACATTTTTCTGTATTTTTGTATCCTTAAACTTTCCGTAAACGCGTAAACGTCTGCGTTCTGACAATGACAAGGAAGATTCTACTGATAAAAATAAAGCATCGAATTTCACCGAACTCCCAGAAATCAGATCACATAAATTAAAAAGAAAGAACAAAAGAAAATACAAATATATATATATATATACATACGTAGCCACAAATCAATTTGGATCACGACAGATAAAATAGGTAGCAATAATGTCTCCACGAACATTATCATAATTTATTGGAATTTACATAAAAGCCAAAGAATGCTATTGTTTCAATGACACGGCGTTTTGTCGAGTTAGATAAATATGAATTGTGTGTTTGAACAAGTGTTCGGTCGTGTTTCACGCGACGAAAAAGGAAATCACAAGACAAGGTGTCGCCTCGTTGGAAGCAACAAATCGCAATACGAGGGTGGAAATTGGGTGACACCGGGAGGATTACGAGGGATGAGAAATCTGTCGAGAGCGTGAAAGGCTCGCGGTCACCGGGTTTCTCCAGTTCTGTCGCTTTTAACGCCGAGTTCTTCCGCTTCGAGGATAGAAGCTGCGAAATATCGAGGCCATTGTCCAAAGATTTTCAAGAATATCCGATGCAACGTCTTGAAATTTACGAGAGCAAGTCTGATAAATTCTTATCTCTGGTCCATTCGTGGCCAACTTTTTAATACCCTCGTAACTTGTAACGACAAATAAAAATATTGGTACAGGCCAATTTTTTTTTTGGATAAAATCTTGTGTGAATTTACGATTCTTCGTTTAATTTTTTTCCCTTATTGTCTTTACATATTTGGAGTTTAAACGCGTTATAAGTACGTTTTTTTTTTTAACATGATTACGTAGAATTCTTATTCTGAATAAATTATTTGTTTCCGCTTCATAACTGTTTCTAAATTACAGTGCATTTAATCTTGAAATGCACAGTAACATTTTACACTTTTTACGTTCTAAGGAATTCTCAGGATCGGTTAAAAATTAAATTACAGTAATGGTAATACTCAATATTAATGTCAGACGTGGATACTTCACTGTTTTGTATAATAATTTGTTATCTTGGCATCGATCAAGGTATTTAATATACAAAGCGTACAGATTAATAAGAATTTTAATTAATCCTTCTTCTATAGTATTCGCCGTTCCTTTCGAGCTCGTACCAATTCAAATAGACTTTCGAATAGATTTCAAAGATTTGTCTGTTCAAATAAAACGCGATCTTTTTTATTTCCCTATCAGTCGTCCCGTTACTGTTCCGTTGTTTCCAACAGATTGCAGATTCGTTTAAAAAACATTTGTAACGAAAAACAAACCCACTCGCAGAAATGTTATTCAATATCGCATTTATAACTTTCATAGACATCCTCCTCTCATTGCTATCATTGTAAACAGATTGAAACTTCGTTTGCAAACACTCGCGATTAAAAAAAAAAAAAAAAGAAGAATTAATCTTAAACAATTTTATCTTGTGTTCCATTTATAATTTTCATAATTGTCTTCCCGACGTTGTATCATTTTAAATGGCTTTTTTCTATCCATCTATGTTGCAGCGAGATCAACGGTCCTAATTACTAAATTGCACGATGTGTTCATACAAATTCACTTTTTATGAACGCGATGAAACGAAATGAAACCTAAGTAGAGATTTGTTTTCTCATGAAGTATAACGAGTTTTATACTTTGGATAGATTGCCTCGTTGTGAGAAGGTCTTAATCGTTTATAATTGCGATTTAGTAATTGCAATAAGTCATATTTTTAAGAAACGTTCTCACATGCTGTCACACACTCTAATTAGAAAAGGATCATGAAACATTCGGTTTATGATATTATTTGTTGGTAAATCTTCCTGCTTCCGGAAACTTTTTTAAATATGAAAATATTTATATACAAAATTAAATATTTTTTTCAATATCAACACTTCTTGCGTTTATGTTGTCCTAGTCAGAATTATATTATTTCGTGTATCCTGTTGCTTTTTATACGATAGTCCCCCGTTGGCCGCGGATTCGTTATCAAGCCTGAGGCCCTCGTCACTAGTGTAACTATCGACAATAAAGGTACCCCACGCGCGACCGGACGATGGAGAACTTCAACGCAGAACCGCTACCTCCCGCGAGCCCTCCCCGGGAGGGCGCTTCGAGCTCGGACTCGGAGATTCAGACTCGACATATATATTATTATATATATATTATATATACTATTATATCTATATAATATATGTATTTATATCTAAAAATATACGTACAAATATATCTATTTAAAAAGATAAAGTTGACCGTCATATATCGCCAATAATATCGCGTGCGTATAAAGAAACTAATTACATTTAATTCCTTTTTTACATTTATTTACTTTTTATTATTATTTTTTTCACAACTAATTACATTTAATTATTACATTTACATACATTTAACTATTATTACATACATTTACATACATTTAATTATTATTTTTTTCATAATTACATCTCGTTTGAAATATTTTTCGACATAATTAATTGTTTCAAAAACACATATTCCAGCCTTCTAAATGATTTATTTTGCGTATTATACGAATTATTCCATCTATAAATAAATTGTTCTCTCTACGCACAAACACGCACACAGTCTGTTAATTACACGAGTTAATTGTAACATTTTTCTCGATAAGTTGACAGAGCAAGGAAAATGAGCGACGAACATACCTACAAACTAATCTACTTCAATGCCCGTGGTCGTGCCGAACATATACGGTACATATTTGCATATACTGGCATCGAGTATACCGACGAGAGGATCCCCGAAGAACTCTGGCCTGAATACAAGGATTGTAAGCGTGAAGAATCGATTTTTACTTTCATCGTTCAACTCTCAGGTATCTACCATTTACTCAAACTTTTCTGTATATAAAACTTTCGTTTCACGTGCAGGCTAAACTTACTTAAAGTAAAATTTCATACGGAATAAAGTCGAACTTTTCATTAAGTTTTGCTTCCGTAATATCGTGTTTATCGAATACCAACTTAATTCACTTACGATTCTCGAATTTTTGTGTTGCAATCTTTATTGTTTTCAATGAATCGAAGCATTTCGAATATTTTGAGAAAACCATAAATAGGTGACTTAAAATAGGAATACAAAAATACTTCTACGTTTCTCGTTAATTTAAAAACTTTTTAGGACTTGTCGGAAAAAAAGGATAAAAAATTGAAATCAGTTCGGAAATGAACAAGAACATAGCTAAAAAGTCGAAAGAACAAAGCAGACATAAAATTCGATCTTCTGTTGCGACATTTCTATCGTAAATGGTATAATAAAAGTTTTACGCAGCATAGTCTTCGATATAATCTTATATGTCGCTTGCAAATAGAGAAACAAAAAATCAACGTAAGTCTGTAAATCAATCCTGTCGGTGTAAAACACAAAATTACGTTCGCAATAGACATTCGATTTATATTCCTTGCATTTCAATTTTCATTACAAGAACCGTGTACATTTTCTAATATTTTTTCCGTGTCTGGTATTATCTTTTATCCTTGATTTTAAAAACTTTAGGTTCTTCCCAACAGTCAAAAACACGCGATACCCTGTCCATCGTAATCGTAAGAAAAGAAAAAAAGGAGAAAGAAGACATTTCTGTATTTCTTTACTAGGCCATGTTGATTAAAACCGAAATGATTTCGATTCATCTATTCACAAGAACGCAACGGCCTCGGAAGCTGTCTTGTGATTTCCTATCGATCGTTTCCCTCTACACAGTGTTCATATGAGCCATGTTTGTTCTTAGCAATGCCTTATAAAAAGCTGCCTGTGCTGGAGATAGGCGGGAAACCGGTAGCGCAGAGTAACGCTGTGGCGCGATACTTGGCGAGGAAGTACGATCTAATGGGAAAGAACGAATGGGATGCGATGATATGCGACGTGCTCGTCGATACTCTTGGAGATTTGAAGCAAGGTGAGTAACTGATGAGATGACTTTGCATTTGTCTCACCACAGAGACAGACGTTCAAGAATTCATTGTGAAAAGACGAGTACAAACAAGATACGTATGTCTTTCCGTTAAGAGAATGTTACAGTTTGTTTGCAAAAGTCAGTTTTTAGATTATAGAATCGTAGATAGAATTTAGAGGATAGAAACTTTTAGTAGTCACTTTTAGTTTAGTAAATTCTTATCGACAATAA
>NW_022885245.1:0-19990 GCF_011952205.1 Bombus bifarius
AAACACGTTTGTTAAATTAATATATATATTGTATATCTACTTTTTATATATTTGTAACTCAAATTTTTCTTCTTCATATTGCGTTAAGTTGCCCCAAAAGTTTCTTTCGTTTTATATTATTTTATTGAATTACGTATGATCTATTTTGTCCCAATGAATATAATTCAATAAAATAATATAAAACAAAAAATAGTATGCGTCTATTATCTCCTTACGAGACGAAAGAAATTTCTGCGACAACCTAATATATTGTTCCATTCTTTATTCACAGAATATTTCTTTTACAGATGATTCTTCTAAATATTATGTTTTTTATTCCAGTATTAGAATACGTTGGACCAAAGTGGAGGACATTCGTGGCGAATATGTCGATCGCAATATTCTTCATATTTGCAACTTGCATTCTACCCTGGATCGCCTATTATTTGGCCGACTGGAGGATGACCTGTATTGTCACCTCAGTTCCTCTTGTTCTAGCCGCCGTAGGTACGCCATGGTTGATACCGGAAAGCGCTCGATGGCTGGTCAGCCAAGGTCAGATAGACAGGGCCATTAAAATCCTTGGTAAATTCGAGCGAATCAACGGCACCAAGGTGCCCGATGACATCTATAGACGATTCCGGGTAAATAAACCGATTACCGCAATCTTTTCCGTATTTTCTACTTTTATGATCTTTCCTGCTTTATGTGCGTTCTATAAATACCAATTTATATGCCTTTAAGCATATCATATAATCATTTTCTTTGAATAGAAGTCTAAGTGGGTCTTTTACGTAATGAAAATTTGTTTACAACCTAGTAATTTTATATCTTATTCATCACCTAAATTGCCAGCGATAAATTGCTGTCAATTTCTGTTATTGTCTGTTATTGTCTATTTCTGTAATGTTATTTATTGAATTTGTATATTGTTTTTATCTTTGAAAATTTTTATACAAATAGATTAAACATTTGGAAACTGCTCAGTCTATGAATAGATCATGGCAATATTAACATTAATGTACGATATAAGGAGATAATCGACTTTCAGAGGTTTGATGTTTTATAAAGTAAAATGAAAAAATTTGCGAACGTCCAAGTAAACTATTTCGAAATGATCGTCTCATATAAATATAACATAAACTTTCTTCCGGATTTTATCGTAATCTTTGTACACATAACAGATTCACATAAATTTGTAAGAAAAACAGACAAACGACATTAACTAATTAAAAATTAACAAATTAAAAATTTGCTAATAACAGGAAACCTGTGCCAGAATCTGCAAAGAGGAGGAAGCAGACAAAACGTACTCCGTGTTGGATCTATTTAGAACGCCACGACTACGGAATATCACGATTCTATTTATTGTTATTTGGTTCGTATCGCTATTAAACAGATATCAAATAGATTGACGTAAAATCGGAATTGTATCTTGTAAAAATCTCACGAACAGTTTTATATCTTTTGTCTAAAAATACTTCATTTCTGAAGCAAGGAATTTGCTTCTCACATGAAATATGATAGCGTGCTTTTCTTTATCATATGAAATTGTTTTACGAAATATAGGATGGCGATTTCTTTGGTGTTCGATGGTCACGTACGAAACGTCGATAATTTAGGCCTGGACGTGTTTGTTACGTTCACGATTGCTGCAGCAACCGAGCTGCCTGCTGACACGTTCCTCACGCTCGTTCTTGATCGATGGGGCAGAAGATGGCTGGCGTGTGGTTCCCTCGTCATTTCTGGTATCTTCAGCATCTGGGCTTCTGCCGTTTCCAATAGTTCGTACATTTCGTTTTTATATATTCACCCTTCTATATTACTGATCAATCTTCTAAATAACTTAAGTCGATAATTCTGACTTAATCAGACGAATATTTTTCATTCGTATAACATTGTGCATTTTGAAAGGAAGAAAATGTATATTTTGGAATATTTATAACATGCAAATGCTTGTAGATTATTTGCTACATTGCTAGAATAGTTTCCAAGCCCTATCATGTATCCGTTGTATAGATATTTTATTTCCCCTTCTACTGCTTTGATCATAAGATCGCTTCGTATTTCCGCATATATCAAAGGGCGTTGGCAATAGTCCTCAAAATGATGGGCTTCAGCGCTCCAGCAGTGCTATATGGCTTTCAGTAGCCGTAATCCATAATACAATCCCTTAGATTCAAATTGGCTAGATTAACGTTTTATAGATAAGAAGCTTATTGCTTGTGCTTAGCTTAGAGCTAAGCACGCTTATATTAAGCTTAGCAAATGCTTGTATCAACTATTGCAGACAACCAGACAAATTACAGACAGATAAAATAATTTCTTCCCTTTTTATTCCTTAAAATTTTCTAAAATTATTTCATGAAAAATTAGAATTAAAAACTAATGCTAAAATTTTTTCTTCAGGTATATATACAGCTTCTCTGGCAATTCTCGGTAGATTTTGGATAAACATTTCATACAATATCGGTCTCCAACATGCGGCTGAAGTATTACCAACTGTGGTTAGAGCTCAGGGTGTAGCTTTGATACATATAATGGGATACGTTGCTAGTATCCTCGCACCCTTCGTAGTCTATCTCAATGTTGTGTCCTCGTTCCTACCTCTTCTTGTGCTGGGCACACTCGAAATTATGGGCGGTCTTCTGACTCTCTTTTTGCCGGAAACATTGAATAAGGATCTTCCGCAGACGCTGCAGGACAGCGAGGATTTTGGAAAAGATCAGAAGATGTGGGATATACCTTGTATCGGAAGGTAAAATCACATAAAGGAACTTTCGGTCTCCTTTTTTCAAAGATATTCACAGATCTTCAAGCTCGAAGTTCAAGATTCTCAAGCATTCTGTTAGATCTACATCTTCGTATGCTTTCGTATTACTTTCTTCTTAAAATCTGTTAAATCTCTCAAAAGAAAACTGGACTATCTTCTTTCTTCAAATGCTTTTTAAATCTTTTGAACAGAAGAGAAGGATCGAGTTGGGAAGTTATTCAAATCTTTAAGCGATTGGATTCAATATTTTTAAACGCAATGTTTTGACAGGAAACGCGAGGACGAAGAGACACCACCGGTCGCCATGTTCCGATCATTTTCTAAATGCAGTGCGAGGAATTCGATGAGAGCGTCGCTTCGCGGTGAGCCTTTAAGGAGTAGCATGCTACGGAGATCGAGTATAAAATCGAGGAAAAGCGTAAACTCGATCACAGAGGTCGAAAGGCTGTAGCGAAACGTTCACCACGAAGTACAATATTTGTCGCGTTGATCTCGAGCAAAGAATCTTTAGTCTTCCAAAAACGTGCAATACATGTATTAGAGTAAGACAAGTTACTGAATCCGGGAATCTTAAATTCCACCGTCATTAATATTCATTATCACAAAACAGTGGATTTTTATGCAATTATGGGTGATTCGAAGATACGAAAATTTATAGAATGCGTATGACGCAAAATTTTGTAAAATATCCAAAAGTACAGCACTATCGATGATATTTAATGGATAGAAACATACTTTTGCCCAAGTCCTTTCGATTGTATCAAATCTTTCAATTGTATTATTGTATCCACGAAAATATGCATTTGCATAAAGATCCGCAATGCAATTATCATCGCAATTTTTCATCAACAATGATTGATTAAAAATTCAAACATTAGGCGAGCGAATAAGAATTAGAGTAAGAACGTAGGTTAAAGTAATTGTCGTAAATTGTCGTGGGTAGTTAATGTTAAAAATTAGTACTTTCCTTTGTTATAAAAGTTCCTGAAATTGTTCGTACAAAAGCTCCATCTTATAGAATATAGTGCAATAATCGTTATACTAGTAAAATAATAACATCATAAATATACAAAATATATTATCGAGATGAAAATAATATGGACAACGTGGTGTATGGCCACGAGTTTTGTACCTTGATCGATGCCAAGATAACAAATTATTATACAAAACAGTGAAGTATCCACGTCTGACATTAATATTGAGTATTACCATTACTGTAATTTAATTTTTAACCGATCCTGAGAATTCCTTAGAACGTAAAAAGTGTAAAATGTTACTGTGCATTTCAAGATTAAATGCACTGTAATTTAGAAACAGTTATGAAGCGGAAACAAATAATTTATTCAGAATAAGAATTCTACGTAATCATGTTAAAAAAAGACGTACTTATAACGCGTTTAAACTCCAAATATGTAAAGACAATAAGGGAAAAAAATTAAACGAAGAATCGTATTTTTTGTAAATTCACACAAGATTTTATCGAAAAAAAAATTAAGATTTTTTGAAGAACGTACAAGACGGAACACGAACAATAAATAAGGGATGTTAAATACAAAAAATAGATTGAAATTTAGATTATGAAATATAAAAAAAATGATATTGCATAATTTACAATTATTTTCGATAGCTTACGTCAGTATGTTGGAGTGTAAACTATAAAATATTCAAAAACTGATACCATTTAGACATAATTTAGAAAAACAATAAATTGCGGAAACCGATAGTTAAATCTCGATACGATCGATACTCCAAAACTCTAATCCTAATAATTACTCAACAATAATAACCGATAATTCATGTTGATTAATGTTTGAACTCCGTTTTTTTTCTGTATGTGTATACAAATTTTGTACAGTTTGATAAAGCGAAATTAAATTATCATCTTTTTGTACTACTTCAAACATTGAGATTTGTCATCTTCAAGGTCGATCACACATATTTTCATATTGCGGAGTTGCAAGGGTAATTAATTTTGCAATCGGTTTTCCTTTGATATAGATGTGAATACAAATAGCCATTGATTGACAATATACCGAAGCAATTCTAGTTTAATTTGAAGTCATCGATCCTTTGATATTTTTGGAAGAATAGTAAAAGTACAGAGAAAACAAGAAAAAATGGCGTTAACTAAAAGATAGCTCCAATGTATCTCATAAATATTATCTATGTATCATTTGTAAGATGTAAGTGACCAAGATATCGAATTATACAAAAATTGTATGTAATGATTAATACTTGAACGTTACTTACATTTATGTACATGAAAATTTGATCTTTTATTAACTAAGTTATTGATCGACAAAATGACTTCCTACATAATTCTCCGCCTGAACTGAAATGCATATTTTTTTTTACGCAAGCCTTATGTGTAGCTAGCAACGAGCAACCAGATTAATTACTTTACACACGGTCGTATCTTGTTTGCTGTAGGCGAGTTCTCTCGTGTAATCAACGAAGTACTCAACTTTAAAGCGATAACAGAAGAACATTATTGTATCGATAAAAATCATGCTTTCTTCAAAGAAATATGTAACTCGTATTTTTTTTAAAGCAACCCTCATAACGCATTGAATAAAATAATCATACATTTTTTTTTGTTCAACATTTGTAAAATACGATATTATCAAGATCACCAAGGAGGTAATCTTCAATTCTTAATGAATATAATAAAAAACATAATTAATGATTGTTTGATGGTTTTATTATTATCTCTATAATACAAAAGCACAACATCGTGTCAACAGTTTATATAGTTCGTATGTTTCTGTAGGAATACACAAATAATAGTTCTCTATCACAACGTAATCTAAAGGGAAAACCCTAACTAAATGACAAAAATATCGGTAATAGCTGGAACTAATGAATGTTAAAAGCAATCAGTATATTCCATACAAACTTCCATCAACACGATTCGTTCTTCGTTCTCTCAACACACTAAGACCGCAATCTTTAAACGCTTATAAAACCATAAGCAATCGTGAAGTTTAGAATTCGCTAACTGGGCGTCTCTCAATCCAGTGTTTGATCTTGGGCAGAAGGAGGACCTTTTTCTCCAGCAGCTTCAGATTCTCGTAATTCTCGATCAGATCAGACTTGTACATAAAGTTCAAATAATCGAGCAGAGCAACGAATGTTAAATCAGCCCAAGAGAGAGTACCATCGTAGAAGTAGCCGTCATTTTCCTTCACTTGCTGGTCCAAACGTTCTAAAATGAACGGCAGCGTCTCTTCAGCAGCCTTGCGTTTTGCAGCTTTGACCTTCTCGTCCTCCTCATAGTGGAAGGCGGCAATTTCTGAAAATTTGTTTTCAGTTAAATACTATTCGCTAATGTTATACTAACTTGAATACAGTCTTGTGCGAAATTTAAATGATACTGAAGATAGAATTACAATCCTTTTTAATCCTTTGTCTTGTATTGTTGACATACGTGTATCGTTCGATTAAATCAAATATTAAATCGGATTTCAACTAATAAATACCTGAACAGATATGTACTATCTGTTATCAAGATTCTCATAAGATTTATGCAAAACAGCACTGGATACTCACTATGACGAATATCATGAATAGTATCAACAGTGGCATCAATATGAAGATTTGCCCAGTCAGTCTTTCCAGCTAAGTCATATTGTTTGGCTAAGTAACGGCAAATAGCTGTAGACTGAGCAACCTTCCTTCTATCAGCTACGAGCATAGGAAGCAGGCCATAAGGAGTCACTAAAAACATACAACTAATAGAATCAAAGATTCTATCGAACAAACAGATTATGATGCTTCTTAAATATCTAGCTTCCTGTTATCTGTTTTGGAAAGATATAATTTAATTTATTGATAATTTATCAGCAAACAAAGGGCATTGTCTCCTTAACAATACCTATTGTTCTCCCACATATCTTATAGAGCAATGGAGAGTAAACAATAATCTCTGTTATACTCTGCATAATTGTGTTCTACTTTATTTAGCTACTTTAGTTAAATTAGGAAAGATGAGATTTAAGAAACAGAACTTCTTTAAATTTTAAGCTTACAGGGCTTTATTTCTGGCCAGACGTCCTTTTTGATACGTTCATCTTCAAATGGAATACTAGCATAGCTGAAGAAGAACGGATTGGTTCTGCCAATGCCGTAACTGGGAAGTAAGTCAATTTATAGAGCGGCATCTTCCTGGAAGTATAATATATACAAAGTAAAAACAAAGAATCATTGATGACAAGAATTATATTATTACAAATTATGAAGTATAAGACAATTTAAGTAAAAAGCATCAACTACTAACTACTCGCATAGCTATTTGTATCTTTATATTTTAATATAGCTTAGATATAAAAAGAATATTATTTTTGGATGTAATAATGTATAAACTTGCGCCAAATATTATAACGAAATATTGCACTTTCTATTTAAGTAGGATAGACATATTACCGGCATTTATCTTTTTTCTATAGCAATGAAATTGTTTATAAAAAAGTTTATAAGAAAACTATCAATTAATGCAAACAACGCATTTCAAAATATTAATTACATTCGCGCGATTCGTTATCCCTAGTATTAATTTAACCATATGGTCCTATACACCCAAGACCCTCTAACAGTAATTTAGTACCATTACTAGTCGTATGTACAATGTATGTTTGTATACAACTTTCGTAACTACAAAACATTCAGCAGTGATTATATATTCTTCCAAACATAAGAAACATTTTCTAATTGCATACTTAAATTTATCGATCAATTATGAACATATGATAAAATTTATTTCTTTCAACTACTAATTTTCAAATCCTCTGCTGTTCCGTTAATTGAACGACGCGCCGACTTTTCGTACAAGTATCTTGTATCTTATCTGTATTATTTAGTTATCAATAAAGAAGAAACATTTTCTAATTGTATACTTAAATTTATCGATCAATTATGAACATGTAATAACATTTATTTCTTTCAACTACTAATTTTTAAATCATCTGCTGTTCGGTTAATTGAAGGATGTCGGCTTTCTGTAGAAGTATTTCATATTTATTATTTAATTATGAATAAGGAAAAAACATACAAAATATAGTTTTTAAACGGTTTATTATTTATAAAGAGAAACTTTGACTCGGGATATATATACTATATATATACTATTTACTTACAATTTTTTTTTTTAAGACTTCAAAGTCGAAACAAGCACAGGAAATTTCCAAGCCGGTTAACAGAAACTTGAATGAGACAAAAATAACCTTTAGATATCTATATGTTCTTCTTCCCCCCTGTTGCTTCCACGTAACTCTTATCCTATTGGTGGAGCTGTGCTGATATGTGAAATTATGACTACATAAAAACATCCGGAAAGACTCATTGAATGATTTTATAGTTTAAAATTTTATAGTTTAAGGTTAATAAATTTCCATAAATTAAAGTTGAAAATTTATGAGAACATGTTTTCTGTAACAAAACTTAGTAAAAACAAACTAGTAAGGTTTATAGATTCTTTAATGATTATGTACGTATTCATAAACTAGTTCGATAAACATCGTTGGATAAAACGTCGAACAACACACAACATTGAAGCGCGACATTTCAAATTCAAGGACAAATATTGCGAACAAATGATATTAAATTTACAATAATCTCATGTAAGAAAAAATAAAAGGGATAAAGGTAGTACAGAAGATAGAAAAATCTATAAAACTGGTGGCTGGGAAATAGAAAATATATAAATTTATGTTATTAGAGTTTAGTACTTCTGTCGATCAATGTGTTACGACCGTTCGCGGAGAGACGCAGTCGCAGTAGCGAGAGGCGTAAATTCTCGCTACGATTCGGTGAATCGACGCCGCGAAGTAGTCGTTCCCCTGTTTCGGTTAAGATAAGAGGTGGTTAAATGAATATGACACAGTATAGTAAGTTATATTTCACCGTTTATTCCAACAACTTATAACGAAGGCAGTTACGCTGGTGCGTATGTACGAGATGAATGAGTGACTGATCTGTGGGTGTGTCCTACCCGGTGGAAGGATATTGACCGTTCGAAGGATGTAAAATCAGAACTGTCTTGGGAGACGATGCTGTCTCGGAGGAAAGCTAAGGATGGGTGTGTCTAGCGCACGGGACCATCGGATTTGTTGGTGACGATTTTAGTTAGGAGAGTGAAGGAAGTGGCTTCGTTGTTAATTGGTTAACGAAGGGTCTTAACCGCCCTCGAGAGAATGTGGTTAGTGGGAGGAAAGTTGCAGCATACGTGAGAAAAACTAACTTTCCCTTGTCCAGTCGGGGTAGACAATAGTCTTTAGAAATTCTTCGGAAACAGACGTTTGTTTGGTTTGAAGGACCTTTTCTAGGAAATCTATGAGATTTATGGAAGGTACTTGAAACTATGGAGGATACGCTGCGAGTATCCGGTGACATCTCGTTGCCATATTGCTCGCGGTGCGACGTAACAAAATGGAATAGAAAGATTATACCACAGACGAAATTATACTTTATACTTTATTATACTTTATACTTTATTATTACATTACATCAATTGACATCTTTGGAATTACAACGATTCGATACACATTTTAACGTTTTAAACGTTTTAACGTTTAACATTCTAACATTCAGTTAGAACTTTGTATTGATTAGAGATATTGTAACGACCAGAAATATCGATACATATATCAATACTTTTACCTCGAAATTCGTAGATTCGTACTCTTCATTGTCCATACAAATTGTGTCATATATGTCCAAACCAAATTTAATTTCCAATTTAAAACCAAAATTCTTTTTCGAAAATGGCACTTCCAATTCTTCTTATTCTCACTATTTAATTGCTAGCCGTATCAAGTAACAACGAAAAAAATAATAATATCTAAACGTTAAGCAGGTCCATATTTTGGGGGATACAATTAAAAAAGTAAATCGTCGGTGGAATATTGTTTCATCTATCAAGAATTTTGGAAGATATAATTAGAAAGGGTAGAAAATTGTACTCCTTATCGAGCATTTTTTAAAATATGATTGAGAAAGTGGAATCTGGATAGAAAATTGTTTTACCTACGAAGCATTATAAAAAGTAAGTTTAATAAAACTATACCTTGGATATTTCATATATTTTTTCATATTATACGCATTCGTTAAAATTTTACACTCCCAAACATCCTGCTATACTTGCACAAAAAAGCGCAGTCTAGTAATATCCCCCTCACTGCTCCTCGCATTTTCTTTCTAATCATCTCTCGTTCGCTTTTCCTGATATTATTCTCAGCGTAAGTTCAGAGTGGCGGTTTTTAAACTCAGGAACGCGCGGCTGTTCGTTAAATGAAATATCAAACGTAAGAATTGCCGCAGTCTTAACGCGAGATAATTCATTTCGTGGCACAGAGCGCACGTCGTTGAATATTAATTCATATCTCATATAAGTTGCGAATAAAAAAAGCAGATAAAAGAGGACAAAAATCCGATAATTACCGCGAATCTTTACGCAATTTCAAGAAATACAAAAGAAATTTGTTTGTAAGCATGCTACTAAGTATTATTAGAAGTACTGTACTTTCGATATTTTACATATTCTTGCATATTTTCTACATTGTTCTGTATTTTTGTATCCTTAAACTTTCCGTAAACGCGTAAACGTCTGCGTTCTGACAATGACAAGGAAGATTCTACTGATAAAAATAAAGCATCGAATTTCACCGAACTCTCAGAAATGTAATTCTCAGATCACATAAATTAAAAAGAAAGAACAAAAGAAAATACAAATATATATATATACATACGTAGCCACAAATCAATTTGGATCACGACAGATAAAATAGGTAGCAATAATGTCTCCACGAACATTATCATAATTTATTGGAATTTACATAAAAGCCAAAGAATGCTATTGTTTCAATGACACGGCGTTTTGTCGAGTTAGATAAATACGAATTGTGTGTTTGAACAAGTGTTCGGTCGTGTTTCACGCGACGAAAAAGGAAATCACAAGACAAGGTGTCGCCTCGTTGGAAGCAACAAATCGCAATACGAGGGTGGAAATTGGGTGACACCGGGAGGATTACGAGGGATGAGAAATCTGTCGAGAGCGTGAAAGGCTCGCGGTCACCGGGTTTCTCCAGTTCTGTCGCTTTTAACGCCGAGTTCTTCCGCTTCGAGGATAGAAGCTGCGAAATATCGAGGCCATTGTCCAAAGATTTTCAAGAATATCCGATGCAACGTCTTGAAATTTACGAGAGCAAGTCTGATAAATTCTTATCTCTGGTCCATTCGTGGCCAACTTTTTAATACCCTCGTAACTTGTAACGACAAATAAAAATATTGGTACAGGCCAATTTTTTTTTGGATAAAATCTTGTGTGAATTTACGATTCTTCGTTTAATTTTTTTCCCTTATTGTCTTTACATATTTGGAGTTTAAACGCGTTATAAGTACGTTTTTTTTTTAACATGATTACGTAGAATTCTTATTCTGAATAAATTATTTGTTTCCGCTTCATAACTGTTTCTAAATTACAGTGCATTTAATCTTGAAATGCACAGTAACATTTTATACTTTTTACGTTCTAAGGAATTTTCAGGATCGGTTAAAAATTAAATTACAGTAATGGTAATACTCAATATTAATGTCAGACGTGGATACTTCACTGTTTCGTATAATAATTTGTTATCTTGGCATCGATCAAGGTATTTAATATACAAAGCGTACAGATTAATAAGAATTTTAATTAATCCTTCTTCTATAGTATTCGCCGTTCCTTTCGAGCTCGTACCAATTCAAATAGACTTTCGAATAGATTTCAAAGATTTGTCTGTTCAAATAAAACGCGATCTTTTTTATTTCCCTATCAGTCGTCCCGTTACTGTTCCGTTGTTTCCAACAGATTGCAGATTCGTTTAAAAAACATTTGTAACGAAAAACAAACCCACTCGCAGAAATGTTATTCAATATCGCATTTATAACTTTCATAGACATCCTCCTCTCATTGCTATCATTGTAAACAGATTGAAACTTCGTTTGCAAACACTCGCGATTAAAAAAAAAAAAAAAAGAAGAATTAATCTTAAACAATTTTATCTTGTGTTCCATTTATAATTTTCATAATTGTCTTCCCGACGTTGTATCATTTTAAATGGCTTTTTTCTATCCATCTATGTTGCAGCGAGATCAACGGTCCTAATTACTAAATTGCACGATGTGTTCATACAAATTCACTTTTTATGAACGCGATGAAACGAAATGAAATCTAAGTAGAGATTTGTTTTCTCATCAAGTATAACGAGTTTTATACTTTGGATAGATTGCCTCGTTGTGAGAAGGTCTTAATCGTTTATAATTGCGATTAAGTAATTGCAATAAGTCATATTTTTAAGAAACGTTCTCACATGCTGTCACACACTCTAATTAGAAAAGGATCATGAAACATTCGGTTTATGATATTATTTGTTTGTAAATCTTCCTGCGTCCGGAAACTTTTTTAAATATGAAAATATTTATATACAAAATTAAATATTTTTTTCAATATCAACACTTCTTGCGTTTATGTTGTCCTAGTCAGAATTATATTATTTCGTGTATCCTGTTGCTTTTTATATGTTAGTCCTCCCGTTGGCCGCGGATTCGTTATCAAGCCTGAGGCCCTCGTCACTAGTGTCACTATCGACAATAAAGGTACCCCACCCGCGACCGGACGATGGAGAACTCCAACACGGAATCGCAATCTCCCGCGAGCCCTGCCCGGGAGGGCGCCTCGAGCTCGGACTCGGAGATTCAGACTCGACATATATATTATTATATATATTATATATACTATTATATCTATATAATATATGTATTTATATCTATAAATATACGTATAAATATATCTATTTAAAAAAATAAAGTTGACCTTCATATATCGCCAATAATATCGCGTGCGTATAAAGAAACTAATTACATTTAATTATTACATTTACATACATTTAACTATTATTACATGCATTTACATACATTTAATTATTATTTTTTTCATAATTATATCTCGTTTGAAATATTTTTCGACATAATTAATTGTTTCAAAAACACATATTCCAGCCTTCTAAATGATTTATTTTGCGTATTATACGAATTATTCCATCTATAAATAAATTGTTCTCTATACACACAAACACGCACACAGTCTGTTAATTACACGAGTTAATTGTATCATTTTTCTCGATAAGTTGACAGAGCAAGGAAAATGAGCGACGAACCTACCTACAAACTAATCTACTTCAATGCCCGTGGTCGTGCCGAACATATACGGTACATATTTGCATATACTGGCATCGAGTATACCGACGAGAGGATCCCCGAAGAACTCTGGCCTGAATACAAGGATTGTAAGCGTGAAGAATCGATTTTTACTTTCATCGTTCAACTCTCAGGTATCTACCATTTACTCAAACTTTCTGTATATAAAACTTTCGTTTCACGTGCAGGCTAAACTTACTTAAAGTAAAATTTCATACGGAATAAAGTCGAACTTTTCATTAAGTTTTGCTTCCGCAATATCGTGTTTATCGAATACCAACTTAATTCACTTACGATTCTCGAATTTTTGTGTTGCAATCTTTATTGTTTTCAATGAATCGAAGCATTTCGAATATTTTGAGAAAACCGTAAATAGGTGACTTAAAATAGGAATACAAAAATACTTCTACGTTTCTCGTTAATTTAAAAACTTTTTAGGACTTGTCGGAAAAAAAGGATAAAAAATTGAAATCAGTTCGGAAATGAACAAGAACATAGCTAAAAAGTCGAAAGAACAAAGCAGACATAAAATTCGATCTTCCGTTGCGACATTTCTATCGTAAATAGTATAATAAAAGATTTACGCAACATAGTCTTCGATATAATCCTATATGTCGCTTGCAGATAGAGAAACCAAAAATCAACGTAAGTCTGTAAATCAATCCTGTCGGTGTAAAACACAAAATTACGTTCGCAAGAGACATTCGATTTATATTCCTTGCATTTCAATTTTCATTACAAGAACCGTGTACATTTTCTAATATTTTTTCCGTGTCTGGTATTATGCGACGTGAATTTTTTATTCGCAGTTGTAAGTCCACTATCATTGCATAAGGTCTTCCCGCAAAACGATACTGATCGTTCCTCGTACATTCAGTACACCGCATCGGACAGATTCGTTCCTTTCCGTGAGAATTACAAATTTTATACTCGATCTTTTATCCTTGATTTTAAAAACTTTAGGTTCTTCCCAACAGTCAAAAACACGCGATACCTTGTCCATCGTAATCGTAAGAAAAGAAAAAAAGGAGAAAGAAGACATTTCTGTATTTCTTTACTAGGCCATGTTGATTAAAACCGAAATGATTTCGATTCATTTATTCACAAGAACGCAACGGCCTCGGAAGCTGTGTTGTGATTTCCTATCGATCGTTTCCCTCTACACAGTGTTCATATGAGCCATGTCTGTTCTTAGCAATGCCTTATAAAATGCTGCCTGTGCTGGAGATAGACGGGAAACCAGTAGCGCAGAGTAACGCTGTGGCGCGATACTTGGCGAAGAAGTACGATGTAATGGGAAGGAACGAATGGGATGCGATGATATGCGACGTGCTCGTCGATGCTCTTGGAGATTTGAAGCAAGGTGAGTAACTGATGAGATGACTTTGCATTTGTCTCACCACAGAGACAGACGTTCAAGAATTCATTGTGAAAAGACGAGTACAAACAAGATACGTATGTCTTTCCGTTAAGCGAATGTTACAGTTTGTTTGCAAAAGTCAGTTTTTAGATTATAGAATCGTAGATAGAATTTAGAGGATAGAAACTTTTAGTAGTCACTTTTAGTTTAGTAAAGTCTTATCGACAATAAGCAGACTACGTTATGATACAACGATTCCAACTGAAGATTTCTATCGACATCACGAATTCGATGGCTTCCAAATTTTCTTCTCTGCAATCTCAGACGCTCAACTCGAAAGAATCTTTTAGATCCCCCGACAAACACTCGACTCAGGTTATCTATTATCGTAATCTTCCTACGGGATTTTTTTTAACTGCGTTGCGTTAACGAATAACGGGATAACATCACGTTTCTCTCAACGCCTTTCAACGTTCTACAACTTTTATTCTTTGCAAATCCCTGTCTCTATATGATAAACGCTGGTTATCCGCGGAATTTACGATTTCAATTTCTTTAACGAGATATTTATCATATTACACAATTCCTGTAAATGTATTTGTAATTATATCGCCGAAGAATTGTATTTAATTAAGCTATGAAGTTGTGGAATCGTGAGAAGGATTATTTTTATAGAACTGTCTAATTTCCATTCGACATTGATTCAGGATACACATTACTCTTTTTTACATAATACCAGTTTTGTCATTTTTAATTAACAAATACCTCCAAAGGTTGAAGTTTCTAAAATTATCCATTAAATTCTGACAATAAAATAAAAATCCAAATTCTTCCTAAAAAGCTAGTGATCTTTAGTTAAGAGTTCGATTTTTCACATGTTTCAAGGTAAATTAAAAAAATTGTTTAATAGAGGAGGTACAAAATAAATGTATACAAACCTTTTTTCAGACGACATGGGCGGACTTCGTGTTTGCAGCGGCCCTTGAAAATTTCGAGTATATGTTTGGGGCATCAGCTTTGGATAAATATCCAGCTCTTCGAGCATTGAAGAAAAGGATTCATAGAATACCGGCTATTTCTGATTGGCTGATTAGGCGCCCATACACAAACAGCTAAAAAGCTAAAAACGTGTGGAAAAAAGATGACCAGTACACCACTACATATATGTAGTATCGTGGACGAAAGGCCTAAGAAATATCGGGCGAACTATGAACAATGTCGCGAGTGCCGAGGCGCCGTCGGGCCCATCAATGTGTCATCGGTCTTTTCAAGTGCATAGTTTCGTGGAAAAGACCTACGTGACCCTGGCTACGAGCGTCTGCAGAACACGTGTGCGGCGGGCCTAGGAAAAAGGCAATAGAATGCGACAACGGCCAGAGTGTGAGTCGAGAAACAGAGTGTGAGTCGAGGAGCCGAGTGCGAGTTGAGCGGAGACAGAGTTTGCGAGTGGCGTTGCCGAGAGAGTGTTGATTGCGTTTTGGTAAAAGTCGAGTCGCTATCTAGTTATTTAGTTGCGCTGTTTTCTGTACGTTTGGCGTGAATAGTTCAGGTTGAACAACAATCGTCTTTTTCTGTCTGATTAACATCTCTATTGTCCACTCCTTGTAAATACATTATATCACGATATTACATATTTTTGGGGGCTCGTCCGGGATTGGACAAGACAGAAAACGAAACGGTTTAACAGAGCTATTCGAGCTAGTTGTGAATTTACCGGTACGCGGTGTGGTAAAAGACGATATCGTTGACTGTTTAAGTTTGTGTAGTGTGAAAAATGGCAAACGTTGGGGGCGAACGATTGTCGCGTGAAGAGGGTTCGACGCTGGAGGAGCTGAGGAGTAAGCTCGCGCGAATGAACCTCCCTATATCGGGTGCGAGGTCAGTGCTGATTGCAAGGCTGAATCGGGCGTGTAGGGCTGGACAATCGTATCCTAAGGGATCGACGGGCGGTGAAGAGCTAACCGGTCAACGAGATTTAGGAAACGTACAGAGAGCTGAGCGTGATTGTAACGAAGATGAAGATGTTGAGAAAATGAATACGAAGGAGTTGAAGGAGCGCCTCGCTAGTTTGGGTTTAAAAACCACGGTCAGAAAAGTAGAATTACGCGCACGGCTACAAGCGGCCATGGATGGTAACGACATATCGTCGGAAGAAGAAAGCGACGACGAAAGTGAGGATGAAGATGACAAGAAAAACGCAAGAGGATACAAGAGAGATACGCGAAGGGTGTGAGGCGAATGAAAAGAGAGTGTGAGTGTTTGCGTTTCGTCCCGGGACTACCGGTGGACTCGTCAGTAAGGCTATGCCCGGTAGTCCCTGCCTTAGACGTAGAGGGAGTCTCGCTAGGTGCGGTATTTATATCAATCGCTCGTATATTCGACCGCTAGCGAGTTAGACAGACAGACTCGTTGTCGTCGTAGCCCTCTAGTGTTGGCGGTTGGTACCCGCGGATCGCCCGGGAGGTGTTGCGCCGCGTTGATGCCTCGACCTGTCGGCGTCCTGTTGATACCGATCCGCCACACAGCCTCCCCCTAGCGCTATAGCGTGACCCCAAAGCTATATAGCGCGATACAAGTTAGAGGGAATGGCTCGTCGTCGATGATGGAAGGCTGATCGTCGTGGGGACGAGGTGGTTGTCGCCTCCTCTGACGTGCTGCTGGAGGTGATGCCCATGAACTATTGCAATGGCTACATCACTTCCTGGCTTGGTCGTCGTCGGTGGTTGGCTCCTTTCCTGACTCCTTCTCCAAAGGTGCGTGTTCGTTGTCGGTGGTCACCAATGAGGCTAATGAAAAGAGAGGGGAGTGTTTGCGTTTCGTCCCGGGACTACCGGTGGACTCGTCAGTAAGGCTATGCCCGGTAGTCCCTGCCTTAGACGTAGAGGGAGTCTCGCTAGGTGCGGTATTTGTATCAATCGCTTGTATATTCGACCGCTAGCGAGTTAGACAGATAGACTCGTTGTCGTCGTAGCCCTCTAGTGTTGGCGGTTGGTACCCGCGGATCGCCCGGGAGGTGTTGCGCCGCGTTGATGCCTCGACCTGTCGGCGTCCTGTTGATACCGATCCGCCACAGGTGTATCAGGACCGTGATGAATATTGTCGAAGGGCATGTGTTGGTTCGACACTGAGTTTTAGAGACGTCGAAGATGCATTAGAGTAGTTTAGTGGCGACAAAGGTGAAAATGTCGAACGGTGGTTCGAGTCGTTCGAGGAAGTCGCTGATACGTGCATGTGGTCGGATGGGCAGAAGGCAGTCTACGCCAGGAAGCTGCTGAAGGGATCAGCGAAAATATTTGCGAGCTTCGAGTGTCATGCCAGGACTTGGCATGAGTTGAAGAGGGGGCTAGTGAAAGAATTTTCGAGGAAAGTCAACAGTAGGCAAGTACATCAGAAACTTGAAGAAACAAAAAAGGAGAGTGATACATAGTACATGTTTGGCTTACATGTACCGCATGCTCGAAATAGCCAGCCATGTGGACATAGAGGAGGAAGCAAAGGTGGAATACATAGTGGATGGAATAATAGACGACGAGAACAATAAGGCTATATTGTACGGCGCTACGTCAATCAAAGAGTTGAGGAAGAGGTTAGTGATGTACGAAGAGCAGAAGAGTCGTAGAGCAAAGTCGATTGTGAAGCCGGCTAAAACCCAGAAGAACGGGAAGCCCAGTCAATCTGTAGATGCAATGAAGAAAAGAAGATGCTTCATTTGCGGTAGTGAGGATCATCTAAGTGTTAAGTGTCCGGAGAGGGGAGAAGGTGTTAGGTGTTCCGAGTGCAGCGGATTTGGACATATTGCAGCGAGGTGTACGGCACGACCGAAAGAGACTTGCGTAGTGTCAAGATCCGAAAAGGGGAAGTATGTGAAGGAAGTAATCGCAGGAATTAAGCTTCTATTCTCTGAAATTACTCTCAAATCTCAGAGTCAACCCTTCAAATTCTCCACACTGGATCTTCGATTCTTAATATTTGTAATATCGTAGAATAGCTTTGATTGGAGATCGGCTGAAATTAGAAAACACCGTGTACGTCGTCTTTCGTGGTTTGTTTACATCCAAGAGCGCCTAGTAACAGTGACGCGAGAAAAGATAAGCAGCGTCGAAACAGAAGTACGGTTCCACATTTCAAGGAGTGGCAGTCGAGAGGCCAGAGTATGCGAGCCGAAAAGTGTGCGTGTGTGTGTGTGAGAGAGGACGAGAGCAAGAGCGAGCACGACCGAGCAGGAGTGTATTGGCGAAGATCAGAGCTAATTGAGTCGTCGAAGAGTAGAGTCGTTGGAGGTTTCGAGTCGTCGAAGAGTAGAGTCGTGAGAATTGATAGAGTTGTTAGAGAGAGAGTGTGTGTGTGTGTTAGATTCGTTGTGACGAGAGTGATCAAATAACTGCAAAGTTATTTGATATAGATACGAGTATTGCATTTAGTTTCCGTTAAATAAATATCGTTCTCTGTCCAATTTATATTTGTATATTCAATTTAATATTAATAAATTGTAAGTAATCGGAAAAAAATTTCTATCCTTATTTTCCGATATTACATATTTGAAGCATAAATTAAAAATCGACACATTGACTACTTCAAAGAAATTAGCCCGAACGAGACATAACTCGTTCATCGTGGTTTTCGCGCGAAGTAAATATGCGGTTTCTCAATCGTTGTGAGATTCCAACGACGTTAATTCTGTCGAAACGGCGACGCGCGACGACGATCGCACATTCTGTTGCTAGCGAGTGCTTGCAAATCGCGACGATATTGAGCGTAAAGACTAAGCGCAAAAATAGAGGACACTCGGCGGGGAATTGGAAATGCTCGATGACGAAAGGTATTTCAAGGTGTAATTACATCCACCTCCAATTGGATCGCACCTTCGTTCGGTTGCTAGGTCAACAACCTTCGATGTTATTCAAATAATGCAACGGCTGGGGCAGCCGGTAGCGAGTCGTAAAAGTTTCAATAAAACACGTTCCTGCTAGTGAACGTATGTTAAGACTTACACCGAGTTTTATTTCGCTACGCCGTTTACTAGTTCGAAACGATCGATTGCATAATAGTAGCTGTTTCTTTCATCTCGGAAACACGATCGTAAACGGTGACAACGGTGATCGTGTTAATTTCCACGCAAACTTTGTAAACATTATACGTCGCGACGCTCTCGTTAACGCGTCATTCCCTCCAACTCGAAAGTCTTGCAACTTTGGTGATCCGTTTTCTGTGTAAAATTGGTTACGAGCATCAGGGGACTTATCGTCGTAATCGGTAAATTGTTTATTAAGGATCTACAGCTTTTAAGGATTTCTTTCTAGAGATTTAGAGATTAGAAGTTTCATTAACGCGTTATCGTGTCTCTAACTCGATCTTTTTTCGTGTAAATTGGTCACGAGACTTACGAGCTTCGTTGTAAATAGAAGATTAGTAATATTTCGTAGTTTCGTGATAGTATATAGACATTTTAGTGCTTAAACGCGCAATTTTTAGTTCGCTTTTCGCTCGCATCGGCGCTATGAAACGGATCAATATCTCAACACTTTCCTTTAGTTCTACGAATCATCTTTCGACCGGCTTTTCTTGGCCTACCGTTTCCTAACGCTGTCCTAATACTATCGTCTTGCTGAGATCCTTTTTCCGATTGTATCTTCTGCTTATTTTATTAT